>NC_133369.1:32451117-32751117 GCF_049309525.1 Garra rufa
GGAATGACACATAATTTTTGCCAGATTGTGAAAAGGGGAAAAAATAAAATTGTCAAAATAAAATTTTAGTATAACAGATGTAATGGCATATAGGTGATTTAGCAACATATACAAACCATACAAATTATTTAGCTAAATATTAGCTTCAACTGGTAAGCTAGCTATTTTTTTTTTTTTTTTTTTTTCAAAAATGCCGGCTAAAGTGAGCCAAATGCTGTGGGGTAAGTTGACCCAGCACTTTAAATCACCCCACCATAAGGCACTGAAGTGATATTACGCAACTGGTTTAGTTTATCATATATACACATATTATTTGTAGTTTATTTGATAAGGACAGTGTACAAGTGCACCAAATCCTTTTCTTAGAACCAGAAAATGCTTTTCATCACATTATAATCAAATATATCACTCCCTCTGAAGTCCCTAATGACCTGTTTGACATTGCAGAAAAGGTACTATGCCAAGAATCTTTTGACTAAAATGTTTATTAGTTTCAGTGACATTTATTCCTTCATCCTAATTCAGATTTTATTTAATTTTACTCAAGAAACTCTCAGTTTGGTCTGTTTTTGGCAAGCTGCAACCTCCCACTCTCTCTATTGAAACCAATACGGAAGTGACTTAAACTGCAATTCATCCACTGGCCGCTAGAGACTGGCTGCAAAAGGGAGTCAATCCCATGGACTCCCCATGTTAAAATGCCCAACTTTACAGCAGAAAAAATATATATATGTTTACAGTCTGGTACAAAAAGTGTTTTGGTCTATATAGCTAATTTCCTGTCAACTGTGAGTGGGTTGAATTTTTTTATTACTCACTCGTTTAAGTTATATTATGCCTTAAAGTTTTGCATAATTAAGGGCGTGGTCACTTGAGTGACAGGTGGACAGAACAGGTGGACAGGTGGATGCTGTCACCACTGTTGCACTAGGTGGGTGTGGTTTCAGCAACCAGCTCTTTGCCCATTTTCGATTATCCGGGAGTGACGCGATTCCAAGATGCCGAAAACCGACTCCTGCCCACTATGAGCTTCAAAAACGCTCTTCAGAAACCTACGGGTGACATCACGGACACTACGTCCATATTTTTTACAGTCTATGGTTTTTGGGAAGGCTAAAACTTTGGCGTTCAACATATTGTTTCAGAAATGCAAACAATTTAAAATTATTTAAAATAATAGGAAACATCCTGAATTTACTTCAGAAACGTTCATTCATTTCTTTCCCTTATCTTGAGGACCACATAAGTAAAAATGGCACATCTTACCCAACTCTCCCCCTACGTGTGATTGCGAATCTTTAAAGTGAAAGTAAAAAGCGATTGTGCATTCAAAAGCAATCTTAATGCCCTACGTATTAATAGTGGCTTCCTAATGCCCACAATTTAGATAGAATTGCAAGAGAAAGCATTGAATATATTTTTTTCTTCCATCTGGTATTTATTCCCTGGTTCCATAGTACACATAATTTCCTTTTTCAAACATGGTATTCGGATTCGGGCACATCCCTATTTTAAAGTACTGAAATTATCTTTTTAGTGGTAAATAAACTCCAAAAATTTAAAAAGCTGTTTCAGTGACAGCAACAGTCAATTTCGCAATCTGAACAGAAAAAAAAATCATATGCGAAAATCATATTTCATGAAAAATGAATTTTCCTGACAAACATTTGTTTTGCTGTGAACAGACCTTAAAGGAACACTCCACTTTTTTTTGGAAATAGGCTCATTCTCCAACTCCCCCTGAGTTAATAAGTTGATTTTTACCGTTTTGAAATCCATTCAGCCGTTCCCCTATTCTGGCGATATCACTTTTAGCATAGCTTAGCATAAATCATTGAATCCTATTAGACCAGTAGCATCGCGTTCAAAAATGACCAACGAGTTTCCATATTTGTCCTATTTAAAACTTGACTCTTCTGTAGTTATATCGTGTACTAAGACCAGCGGAAATTTAAAGCAGCGGTTTTCTAGGCTGATAATATTAGGAACTACACTCCCATTCCAGCGTAATAGTCAAGGAAGTTTGCTGCCGTAACATGGCCGAAGCAGGCGCATTAATATCACACAGCGCCTGAAATTAGATCCCAGCTAGGTAACTTCCAATGTGACCGGCACTAAGTTTGTGTAATTCCGGTTGTTGCAGCTGTCAGAGTTGCAGCTGGTAAATTGTTAGTGGCTGGATTTACCTGTGTGTGATTAGCTATGATTATGTGCATTGTAAGGGGCTGTGATAGTAAGTCGAAGACGTACTCTACTACCATCTTTCATAGAATTCCCACGAAAAAAAAAGCAATTTCGACTAATGAATCAATGGCTGGCTGCTCTGAACATGGATCTCAAAACACCGTTAGAAACGATCAAGAAATGGCGTGTTTGCTCTGAGGATTTTGAACCAGATGACTATTTGGATAGTTTTACCGGTACTACAGCACGGCGTCTAAAGGACACTGCGATCCCAACAATCTTCAAACTAACGTTACAGACAGGACAACAAGGAGCATCGCCCACGGCTGTAAGTGAAACATGATTAATTGCTAACGTTACCTGTGAAATGCAACCCCTGACGACTAGGTTTGGGCGAACAGTTGGCTTAGTATTTGCTATGACCAAATTCCATGTGTGATTGAAAAAGAAAGTTATTGCGAACAGTCGGTGGTGTTTTAAAGTCAGTTTTGAGTAAAAGTGTACATCATGAATGTAAGCCTGAAAATGCAAACTGATAGTATGCATTTAAAATCTTTATATTATATAATGTAGTGGTTGCAGGAATAACTTACTCTTGCGACAGCTGGCCATTAGGTCCACTCGGCGCGTGACATTTTTTCTAGTTTATTTTGTCAAACCGGAAAAAAATCTACTACTGCAGGATGCAGCATTGCATCCAAGTCCTCGGATGTTGCGACATGCCACTTCCTCATCAGGTAGATCCACCCTTGCCATCGATGGCAATACCTGGTCCCACTCGCGACAACACAGGCACTCACTTTTAGTTGGCATGGGTTGGCAAGCCCCACCAGCGCGAATCTGCTCTCCTCATCCCTTCTGTCGTACCAAAACCTTAGCTTCAGTGAATTCTGGTTCAAATTGATACGGTTCAGGATCTGCACCAAAGTAAATATCTTCTAAATCGTCTCTCACAAATGTCTCCATGGCGAGAAACGCTGTCTGTGCTGTGCATGCACGTTGGATATGTTGACGGAAGTAAACATTTGCACATGTGCTGTGTGGTATTACTGAGCCTGCTTCGGCCATGTTACGGCAGCAAACTTCCTTGACTATTACGCCGGAATGGGAGTGTAGTTCCTAATCTTATCGGCCTAGAAACCCGCATCTTTACATTTCCGCTGGTCTTAGTACGCGATATAACTACAGAAGAGTCAAGTTTTAAATAGGACAAATATCGAAACTCGTTGGTCATTTTTGAACGCGATGCTACTGGTCTAATAGGATTCAATGATTTATGCTAAGCTATGCTAAAAGTGATATCGCCAGAACAGGAGAACGGCTGAATGAATTTCAAAACAGTAAAAATCAACTTATTAACTCGGGGGGAGTTGGAGAATTAGCCTATTTCCAAAAAAAGTGGAGTGTTCCTTTAAAACTTCATTAAAGTAGTCTACAGTATGTGATCTTTTGAAACCATTTGATCACAGACCAAAAGTCATTATCTAGTCTTTCTCTTCTCAGTTTTTCTTCTCCTTTCTGCTATCAAAAAAAATTGCACCTCATGTTGGACGTTTAAGGAACTGTTGGGAAAGTGCTGTCTAAAAATACTTTTGTTTGACAGTCTACTTTTGTGTCGCAGAGATAAAATGACATGGGTTTCAGCCAACATTAGGGTGAGTTAAAATGACAGAATTTACATTTTCTATAAAGTATTCTGAAAAATTGGAGAAAAGGGATGTGAGAGAGAATAGTTTGAGAAAGGGACAATAAAAAAATAAGAGAAAGGAAGAGAAACAAAGAAGTAGAAACAAAGTCACAGAGGGTTGGGTTAATGAGAGCAGCAGCGCAGACTGGCTCTGAGTCAGAAAGACACATCAGACCTGCCAGGAGATGTGAGCTCATACGAACACAGAATCACTGGAGGAGGACGCACAGAAATCAGGGCTCTGCATGCTGGACTGCTTGTGACACTCTAACAATGCAATGTCAGTGCTCTTTTGTGGCATAAAAATTTTGTTTCGAGTGCATATTTAAATATAGAAACTTCAATAAAAGTATCATAAAAGTATGACTTGTGCACTGTATTTCAGTTTACTGAAGTTGTATGATATCTTTTAATTAAAAAATGTCAAAGGTCATTCACTGATATTTCTCTTTAGTAAGTCAGTGAACTAAAATGAGAACCGGATCAGTTCAATTTGTGAGTAAATCATTCAGACTGACTTCCAAACTGGATCAACTGATTGGCTCATTAGAACAATTGACTTTCATATCAGACATAGCTACGTCTCTTATGAACCCACCAACTCTATTGAAGCTTGAAAGCTAGAACACTGTTTGTTGTACTGAAAAGAACAACACAACACAATTGAATTGAATTGAAATTAACATTTCTGTCACCATCAAGTTGTTCCCAACCTGTAAAAGTTTCTTTCATGCAAGAAGATAGCTAGAAGAATGTGGGTCACTAAACAGTTGCTGGTCCCTGCTGATTTCCTTTGTATGGAACAAAAAACACTATGGCATCAATGGGTAACAGAAACTGTTTGGTTGGCCACATTCTTCAAAGTATCTTCTTATGTGTTCAGCCGAAGAAAGAAATTAATACAGATTTGGAACATCTTGAAGGAAATTAAATGCTTAATATTTTCATTTTTGGGTGAACTATCCCTTTAATGCAACAAATTTGATATTTTCTTTTTATATGCAGCAATTTTAAGAACTTGTCCATGAAACTGTCATGTGGTTTGGGTCCTCATAGCTTGGTAAAGCTATTAACATCCTGTTTCGTGCACATGGGAGAACTCACCAGATTTTTGTGCATTCCATAACAGCCGATCTTTCCCAAAAAGCCACCCACCCCAGACTGTCTTTGGAGCAGAATGAAATGGCCATTGTAAACACATCTGTCTCGCCACTCAATGTTCTCCCGAGAGACTTGAAATTAACAGAGTGTTTAAAGTAACAGAGCCACGGAAGAGCTCGATGCCTGAGAAATTCAGCTGGGAAGGAGGAGTCTGCTGACCCAGGTGGCAGAAGTGTGTCTAAGCTGTGATAAACGTGTGTGTGAATGTGATTACAGAGTTGTGTCTTATAGCATGACGGTCACACGGTCTTGTCACATGGCAATTGAAATTATAATTATATATTTAAACAAATTTTGTATGATTTCATTATGTTGTTTGATTTATAAAAAAACATTTAAACATTGCAACTCCAATAAATTATGATCACATTTTGTGTTGTGATTAAACATGCTTTCAGCAAGTCAGGGTAAATAACCATAATGTGTATATTAGAAAGTCAGAAAGAGACTTGCACCCCCACTCAACAGCTGCACATGTTCATTGTTTTGGTCTGTTCCAGTTAAAGTGACAGCACGATATAATGATTAAGCATTTATAAAGGAATGACCATAGAAATTAGCATTAGAGGACAAACACATGCCTATTCAAACTCAGGGCCAGTGTTATTTTTTGTATTAGTTTTATATACATACAAAATATATTTGATTTCTACTCATTTTTGAATTAGCTTTTATTTTTATATTTTCAGCTGTAATTTTCATTGTCATTTTAGTAATTTTGTTAAAGTTTCTATTTAGCTTTTGTATAAGTTTCTATTTAGCTTTTTTCATTACAGTTTTAGCCATTTTAGTGCTACACCTTATTTTACTTCAACTTTTTCATCATTTAACAAAATCATTATTTTTAACAGTTTACAAAATCAACTATTGGTATCTTTGATAGTTACGTTTTCAGTTTAGAGATCCAAAAATGTCATTTTCTCATCCTCAAATTGTTCCAAACCTGTATGAGATTCTTTCTTCTGTTGAACACCAAATAAGATATTTTAAGGAATGTTGGTAACAGTTAACAGCAGCCAGGGGCGGAATGGGGCACTAAAATACACCGGGAAAATTCTGACCGCACCCCCCTTTAATATAATACTATCTGGCCTTTTCGGCCCCTCCTTTCTCCTTTCTCTTCTTGCCGTCCATGGGTAAAACGTTAAAACGTTAAAATGTTAGCAAAAAAACACGCAGTCCATCGGCTACATTATCTGTGTAGGGTCATGCCATTAGCACCGAGGGGGCGCTCATTTTTTTTTAAATAGACTTGACCTGCAATCGGTTCATTGGATAAACGCATTCCCCATTCTCAAGAGGCTTTGCTCCATTCTACATTAGATATATAGATAGATAGATAGATAGATAGATAGATAGATAGATAGATAGATAGATAGATAGATAGATAGATAGATAGATAGATAGATAGATAGATAGATAGATAGATAGATAGATAGATAGATACTTTATTGATTCCCAAGAGGAATTCAAGAACAAACAAACAAATCAAATTGTTTTTTTGTGTGTGTGTGTGTGTGTGTGTGTGTGTGTGTGTGTGTGTGTGTGTGTGTGTGTGTGTGTGTGTGTGTGTATGTGTGTGCGTGTATGTGTGTGTGTGTGTGTGTGACCATGAATGTTCTGCAGGATAAGCTAACCATGAGCAACTGATATAAATATTGGTTGGATGTTTAGGGGGGAGTATGTGGGAGTATTTGGCCGCTATTCGCAGAGAATTTAGTAACGTCAATGATTCTAATAAGCTCAGGCCGGTCGTGTTTGCCTCGCGCCCACTCAATTTGTGATCCACTGTGTAAATCCTTCGGCCGGCCGACCGGGAAAAGTCCCGGTCGTCCCGATTGCCACTCCGCCCCTGACAGCAGCCACTGACTTGTAAGTCAAAGGCTACTGTCAAATATTTGGTTACCAACATACCTTAAAGGGTTATTTCACCCAAAAATAACAATGATTTACTCACCCTCAAGGCATCCTAGGTGTATATGATTTTCTTCTTTCAGTCGAATCCAGTCTGAGTTATATTAAAAATTGTCCTGGCTCTTCCTAACTTCATAATGGCAGTGTGCGGGTCTTTCTGTGTTCTGTGTCCACAAGAAGTCAAACAATTATTATAAAACCATCTATAATAAAACGTGCTCCACACGGCTCTGAGAGGTGAATAAAGTTCTCCTGTAGCAAATATGCATATTTAAAATGTAATAATCACTTTTCTCTAGCTTCCGCTAACTGTCGTACACGGAAGCCGTTCCAGGTGGATGACAGTGAGGGAAAAAATTATTTGATCCCCTACTGATTTTGAAGTTTGAGACCAAAATGGAGCTCTTTGGCATCAACTGAACTCGCCGTGTTTGGAGGAGGAGGAATGCTGCCTAAGACCCCAAGAACATTATCCCCACCATCAAACATGGAGGTGGAAACATTATTCTTTGGGGGTGTTTTTCTGCTAAGGGGAGAGGAAAATTGCACCGCTTCAAAGGGATGATGTGCAGGGCCATGTACCACCAAATCTTGGGTGAGAACCTCCGCCCAGTCAAGGCATTGAAAATAGGTCGTGGATGGGTATTCTAATATGACAATGACACACAGCCAAGGCAACAAATGAGTGGCTCAAGAAGAAGCACATTAGGGTCCTGGAGTGGCCAATCTCCAGACCTTAATCACATAGAAAATCTGTGGAGGGAGCTGAAGGTTCTAGTTGCCAAACATCAGCCTGGAAACCTTAATGACTTGGAGAGGATCTGCAAAGAGGAGTGGGACAAAATCCCTCCTGAGATGTGTGTAAACCTGGTGGCCAACTACAAGAAACATCTGACCTCTGTGACTGCTAACAAGGGTTTGCCACCAAGTACTAAACTTATCATCTCTTTTTCAGTGGGCAAACATACAAAATCAGCACAGGATCAAATACATTTTTCCCTCACTGTAGGACATATGCGTTACACATGCGCCACTGAGAAGTGACCAACGCGGAAGTGGAGAGGAGAGCCAAACAAAACACCGGTCACAAATTAGAAGTACAAAAGTCGGATTTGTAAAGAAATATATTGGAGGATTTCAATATAAGCTAAGAGGACACTGTATTTTCTTTGATAAAGTAAGGAAAACATCTAGGTTATGTACGTAACCCTCGTTCCCTGAAGGAGGGAACAGAGACGTTACATATGGGAACTCGCCTGAAAGACCAATCACCTCTGAGCTAAAGAGAAAAGACCAATGAAAATTGGCAAGTGGAATTTGCATGCCGAACCACTCCCCCGACATACGGGTATATAAGAGGGTGGTGTGAAACCAGCTGAGCCATAGATCAGCCTACAGCGCAGCTTGGGATTGTGGCAAGGGGATGTAACGTCTCCGTTCCCTCCTTAAGGGAAAATAGACGTTCCCCTTCAGTCGTTCCACTATGACGTTACATATGGGAACAGACCTATGGAAAACGCCACAATCCCGAAGCTGCGTTATGTAAGAGGACCAAATGCTGACAGGCAAGCATGTCAGGATAAATGGTCTCATTACATAACCTTCCCAACGCCTTGTAGGCCAGAAAAGGGGCCCACCAGGGGTGCCAATCGTTACTGAAGCAGCTGTTGGGGGGCGGAGCACATGTGGTTTAGGCATGTGGAAAAGAAAAAAATATATATATATCTATTCTATAGATATATAGCTATAGATATACAGGTGCTGGTCATATAATTAGAATATCTTCAAAAAGTTGATTTATTTCACTAATTCCATTCAAGATGTGAAACTTGTATAATGTATACATTCATTCCACACAGACTGATATATTTCAAGTGTTTATTTCTTTTAATTTTGATGATTATAACTGACAACTAATGAAAACCCCAATTCAGTATCTCAGAAAATTAGAATATTGTGAAAAGGGTGAGTATTCAAGACACCTGGTGCAACACTCTAATCGGCTAATTAACTCAAAACACCTGCAAAGGCCTTTAAATGGTCTCTCAGTCCAGTTCTGTAGGCTACACAATCATGGGGAAGACTGCAGATTTGACAGTTGTCCAAAAGACGACCATTGACACCTTGCACAAAGGAGGGCAAGACACAAAAGGTCATTGCAAAAGAGGCTGGCTGTTCATAGAGCTCTGTGTCCAAGTACATTAATAGAGAGGTGAAGGGAAGGAAAAGATGTGGTAGAAAAAAGTGTACAAGCAATAGGGATAACTGCACCCTGGAGAGAATTGTGAAACAAAACCCATTCAAAAATGTGGGGGAGATTCACAAAGAGTGGACTGCAGCTGGAGTCAGTGCTTCAAGAACCACTATGCACAGACGTATGCAAGACATGGATTTCAGCTGTCGCATTCCTTGTGTCAAGCCACTATTGAACATCAGAAGCATCTCGCCTGGGCTAAAGACAAAAAGGACTGGACTGCTGCTGAGTGGACCAAAGTTATGTTTTCTGATGAAAGTACATTTTGCATTTCCTTTGGAAATCAGGGTCCCAGAATCTGGAGGAAGAGAAGAGAGGCACAGAATCCACATTACTTGAGGTCCAGTGTAAAGTTTCCACAGTCAGTGATGGTTTGGGGTGCCATGTCATCTGCTGGTGTTGGTCCACTGTGTTTTCTGAGGTCCAAGGTCAACGCAGCTGTATCACAGGACGTTTTAGAGCACTTCATGCTTCCTGCTGCTGACCAACTTTATGGAGATGTAGATTTCATTTTCCAACAGGACTTGGCACCTGCACACAGTGCCACAGCTACCAGTACCTGGTTTAAGGACCATGGTATCCCTGTTCTTAATTGGCCAGCAAACTCGCCTGACCTTAACCCCATAGAAAATCTATGGGGTATTGTGAAGAGGAAGATGTGATATGCCAGACCCAACAATGCAGAAGAGCTGAAGGCCACTATTAGAGCAACCTGGGTTCTCATAACACCTGAGCAGTGCCACAGACTGATCGACTCCATGCCACGCCGCATTGCTGCAGTAACAAGGCAAAAGGAGCCCCAACTAAGTATTGAGTGCTGTACATGCTCATACTTTTCAGTTGGCCATGATTTCTAAAAGTCCTTTCTTTTTATTGGTCTTAAGTAATATTCAAATATTCTGAGATACTGAATTTGGGGTTTTCATTAGTTGTCAGTTATAATCATCAAAATTAAAAGAAATAAACACTTGAAATATATCAGTCTGTGTGGAATGAATGTATACATTATACAAGTTTCACTTCTTGAATGGAATTAGTGAAATAAATCAACTTTTTGAAGATATTCTAATTATATGACCAGCACCTGTATGAGGGAAAACACGGCCTTCTTGATGACCATGGAGATACTGAGACATGGTGCCACAACCTACTGGGTGAAGGAGACCCAGCCGGAGCACAGTCGCGGACTACTCCGCCTAGTCCTCACTGCGGGGCATAGAGGAACCAGAGTTCACACAGGAGGAACAACTGGGAAATTAGCGCACGGATCCCGTGGGAATGGTGCAGCAAGCCGACACCGAGCCGGCCTCCCGCAAATTACCTGATGTTACCTTAGCACACGGGAGGACACAGGCTCAACGCAGAGATTGTAGAATCTCACGAAGGTATTGGGTGTCGCCCAGCCCGCAGCTCTAAAGATGTCTGCTAGAAAGGCGCCGTGCGCTGGCGCATAGGAGGAGGCAACACTCCGAGTGGAGTGAGCTCGAACTCCTAGGGGGCACGGCTCCCCCTGCCCTTCATATGCCAGGGAAATGGCATCTACCACCCAATGGGCCAACCTCTGCCTGGAGACAGCATTCCCCTTTTGCTGTCCTCCGTAGCAAACAAAGACCTGCTCGGAGCATCTGAAGCTCCGGGTCCGGTCCACGTATACCCGTAAGGCACGGACGGGACACATCAACGCTAAGACCGGGTCTGCCTCCTTCAGAGCTTGCAGGTTCACCACCTGGTCCCGAAAGTGCGTGGTGGGAACCTTGGGCACATAACCGGGCCGGGATCTCAGGATAACGAATTCAAGGCACATTTCATTGACAGAAAAGGCTTGAAGGTCCCCTACCCTCTTGATGGAAGCGAGCACGGTCAGCAGGCTTGTGCACAATTCAGAATTTCAGAATTGGCCACCATTCAATTCATGAGTTGGAATTTGAATTGAATTGACTCCACCCCACAGGAAGTTGAATTTGAATTGGAGTTGGAATTACAGGATGTGGAATTAAATTCATGGCAATTCAAAGACATTCCACACAGTCATACAACAGAAAGAATGTGTTGAATCTCACATACAATTACATTAATTTTGTAATTTAATAGCATAATTTCATTACACATAACTAGTCACTCCTCAACCCTGCATACATTTTGTTCCAACATATAGATAATGATCAAATTCTTGAAATAAATTACTCCCTCAATGTTTGATTAGTTTTGTTCAAAATGTTATTTTCATTTCAAAGTAATCAAATAACACAAAGTTGTTGTAAATGTAGTTGTCATTTATTCCAATGCAAAACTCATTGAGCAACACTGTTGCATCTAATTCTCAATTGTGTAGAAAAGAAGCTTTCAAACAAATGTCCACCTCAAATTGTTAGCAAAGCTTCTGGGATATGGAGTCACGTTCCATTGTGTTCCACAAAATTACAAATCCAATAAATCAAACTTAATTATGTGTTCTGTGACTAGAGCTTTTAACATTCATTGCTGGGGGAAACATTTCCTATTAATCTAATCTGTACAAGTAGTTCAAACTAATATCATTTATAGAATATGTAATGAAATCTGACATATATTGTAAAGCTTCATTGTTAAAAACTTCACTTATGTATATGAATTTCTTTGAATTTGTATTGAATTGCAATTCTGCTTCCTTTAATTCAAATTCGAATTGTAATTCTAGATCCTGTTTTTGACATAAATTCAAATTCAATTCAAATTCAAGAATTGAATTGGAATTTAGGAGTCTTTCTCAATTCAATTCTGAATTCTGCACAAGCCTGGCGGTCAGGAGCAATGTCTTAAGTGACAAGAATTTCAGCTCGACTGAAACCAGCGGCTCGAAGGGGGCTCTCCGAAGGCCTTGGAGGACAACGGAGAGATCCCAAGAGGGTACAAGGTGCGGTCTTGGGGGATTTACCCTTCTTGCACCTCTAAGGAACCTAATGACCAGCGATTGCAGCAACGTACACTTTGAGAGTTGAAGGGGACAGTCTGCACTCCAACTTCTCCTGCAGGAAGGAAAGCACCACTCCAATCGAACATCTCTGTGGGTCCTCTCCTCAAGAGGCACACCAGTCAACGAACAGACCCCACCTCAGCGCATAGGCCTGTCTCGTGGAGGGAGCTCTAGCCTGAGTGATAGTATCTACCACGGCCTGAGGAAGGCTGGAGAGGTGTACCGTGTCCCATCCAGAAGCCACACGTGTAGGTTCCATAAGTCGGGACGCAGGTGCCAAACAGTGCCCATCCCCTGAGAAAGAAGGTCCTTCCTCAAGGGGATCTTCCAGGGAGTGGCTGCCGTGAGGAGCATAAGGTCGGCAAACCGCCTCTTGGGGAGCAGCGGGAGGCGGAGCCAGTGTAGAGGTCGGGGGGGGGGCACCCTCGGCAACGAGCAGGTGGAGGCTGGGTACCCGAGAGTTTCCTGATGGTCTTACGCTGGGGCAGGATGTGTCTGATGGCCTCCGTCTGCTTCTGGACTGCCAAGAACTGCTGGGCGAAGTCCTCGACAGTGTCGCCGAAAAGGCCAGCCTGGGAGACGGGTGTGTTGAGAAAGCGTCCTGGACGACTAAGGTGGACATCACCTGACCAAGGGACCGCGCCGTGACCTTTGTTGCCTGGAGAGCGCCGTTGGCGGCACGGCACCCGCCCCCAGGTGCCAATCGTCCAGCCTCGAGAGATCAGGCGAAGGTGTTTTAGGCACCTCCAACCCGATCCTCTTGGTGGCCCGGAGGAGCATAGCCGACAGTTCGGTGTCCACCTCAGACGGGGCAGCGACCGTGGAGGGGTGGGGGTTGTTGTCCAGCCGAGTCGCCCGCCTCATCATCCAACTGTTCCCCACTGATGCTGTGATAGACATCTTATATACCGGGGGAGCACCAAAAGAGACACTGGGCCCGCGGGGCGGGGGAGCGGTCTGTTTGGGCAGTCTCGCGAACGAGAGGTGGGACCTCAACGTAGCCATTGACATGCGCTTGCAATGAACCCATGATCCATCCACAAACGCTGCCTCAGTCTGCACTCGGCCCAGACACGTGAGGCAGCGATCATGACCGTCAAGGGAGGTAAGGAAACTACCACACCCAGAAGCACACGGTCGGAAAGACATCCCGAAGGAACGATGACCGTGTAGAAATTTGCTCTTTTAAGAATCCCGGGATCGCGCTGACGGCGGTGGCAGGATCTTTGATCTTCCCCCAGCAACGCAGCAGCGAGTCAGCGTGTGTAGAGCAGACACTCTCTTCTCTCTCTTCAAAACAGCTGGTAAGCAAAGCTCCGAAGTGAAAATCTGAATGAGTTGTTGCATGCCGCCCTCTTATATACCTGTATGTCGGGGGAGTGGTTCGCCATGCAAATTCCACTCGCCAGTTTTTATTGGCCTTTTCTCTTTAGCTCAGAGGTGATTGGTCTCTCAGGCGTATTTGGATTTGGATTTCATCAAAAATATCATAATTTGTGTTCTGAAGATGAACAAAGGACTTACGATTTTGGAACAATATGAGGGTGAGTAATTAAATTTTCATTTCTGGGTGAACCACCCCTTTAAAAAGCATTTAAATGCTTAAATTCTGTTTCATATATTAATAATTCATATGTCTGAATTTAATCCCATAGAGTACACAGATCATTTTGTTTAAACTGAAAAATCATCATCAGTTACCCACACACATGTCATGCAACACTCCTATCTGGAACACTAAAGAATTTATCATAAAAATATGAAAGTTGCCAAAGTTCAGCTGCAATTTGAGTAGTTTATTCAAAGAAAATGTTTGAACTTATGTTAGATTTTGAACTTTTATCTTGTCAAGTACAATATCTCATCTTATGCACAAAAGCCCCTTTTCCACCATCCTGGTACCAAACTCAAAACAAAGCTTGATTGGTCCAATTACAATCAACGAAACACTGTGAACTCCCGATGAAGTAATGCACAATAATTTGTTGAACATCCTGTTAATATGTTCTAATATGTAAAATTTGTTAGAAACACTCTGCTTGTTTTAGTGGGCAGGTTTTGAAGTAGCTTGAGGACTGCCAAGACTGACAAATTGGTGCACTCACAAAATACAAATAGGTCTATGTCCCTCTGAATGATTATACTGGGTTCCCTAGTCCCTTTCTAAGGATTCAGTATAAAGACAGTGGCTTTCCCTATGAATCTCAAATGGTGCCACATAATGTCACAATGACCTTCTCATAAACTAGCAAAGTAGTATTGTATCTTTAACAACCAGCTGTGTCTAAATCGGAACAACTCTGATGTTGAAACATTTAATTGTATAATGAAATACAGATTCTTCTATTGTCATTATGAACTGTGTGCAGAGCTCAAGTTCACAGAGTGAAATCCCTCATCGTTGTATTGGCCACACAGAATAGCCGTGGATGAAAATTACAAGGTTTAAGGTTGCTGGACAATTACTTTACACTGACTACATAAGTAACCATCATTTCCTCTGCGATTCAGTCTCGGCCTTTGAGCCTGAATATTAATGTGCTATATTTGTGAAACAGGGATCTCTCATTCTCACAGAAACCCCTCAGGGTCTGGATTGGACCCAGCTCGCATCAAATGCCAATAAAGCTTGCTCTGACACAGTGTATGTTTACAGTACGCGGTTGCTCCTTGGTGGGTGATTGTGCATGTTATTACATGTGTAGATCACCACGTTTAGCAATAGTAAAACAGGCCCTCAGTTTTCTGGAGATCACATGAAACCCTTTTCTCATTCTTTGAGTGATTCTGGGGGGTTCATATTATTAGATCAACACTATGTGGAAAGTGTGTCCCACTGATGCAAAGCCCAAAATTATGATTGATACTCTTTATGTTGTGTGATGACAGCACAAAAATGAAACCAAAGGATTACAAAATTCACAGTTTAACATGTCTGAATTCTATTTTCTATTATATATGCGTTGCGTTTACTTTTTTCAAAATTATCTTTAGTTATTATATGTTTCAGAGACCCCAATGATGACAAACATATTACTTTAGAAATTATATCTGATGTCTCCAAGACTTTCCCAGCCTTACAGCCAGACAATTCATCATCATCTGTCATGCTTTAAATTTGTATGAATTATATGTCGTAGTCATACGACAGAAAATTACACTGCAGACTGCATCTGTGTGGCTTAGTAGATTTAATGTCACATGGGCTTCAGTCCAAGTCTATGTGCCAAAACCCAAACCAAGCTTTTTAACACATGCTCCCAATGCAAAAGGTTGTCATGTTCACGCCTCTCAGGCAGTTATACCTATATATATATATATATATATATAATATATATATATATATTGTCATCTTATACCACCAAAAAATGATGTTGAAACTCAATTCTAGTATATACATGAACAGAACCTCTCAGGCTTTGATTCATACAGAGGAAGTATGACAGAAGCATGCATTATTGAGAAAAGCAGCATTTTATCAGTACATGGTGGGATTATGGTAACGATATTCCACAGGGTCTGCTGTCTGCATTTACTCTACTGGTATCAATTAAAGTGAGTCATCTCACTATTAGGATCAATACATGAATCTAGACAAAAGATGGCAGCTTTGAAGAATCTAAAATCAGGGGCCTCAGCAAACTTCCAAAGGGGCCCTACTTCAAATTTTTTCATGTTACAAAAATTGTGGCCGTTAACAACAATGGCATTTTGGAGGCCTGAAAATGCAAACTGAAAACAGGTTTGAAAGTGCAAGTTTAAAAAAAAAAAACGTTATCATGTGTAAACTACAAAAGCACAAATTAGTGAAAATGGTGATGTGCTCACTTGGTAATGTGCATGCATAATGTCTTTCTTTATAAAGTGACATCACCAGCTACTGACCTGGCATGCATAGCGTTTCTTAGTCATTTTTGTAAATGGAGAGCACTTGACAATGTTGTTGCAAAACTACGTAGCTCTGCACATGACATGCAGTGAAAAAAAGTTAATTGTGTGTACGATTTACTAATTCGTTCCCTCATTTTAAGTAAATTGTGCGCTCAATATAATAATTTGTTTTCTCGTTTTAAGTAAATCGTACACTCGATATAATATATTTTTTTCTTTTTAATTAAATTGCGCACACAGAATTTGTTCCTGTCTGCATTCTCATAAACCTGTTGCTGCTGTTGTTACTATTATTATTATTTATTATTTTTGTTTATATATTGACCTGCAATTCTAACTTTATAACATTGAATATAATTATTATAAAAGTTATTAAGTCAGAATTGTGAGATATAAACGCCATTCTGAGAACTTTTTCCCCCTCAAAATTAGACTTTATAACATGCAACTGAGAGTTTATATCTCACAATTCTATTTACTGTTTCTCCTAACTGTGTTTATCTCTTACAATTGTGAGTTTATATCACACAATTCTGAGGAAAAAGTCAGAATTGCATGAAAAAGTCAAAATTTCAAGATATAAACACAACTGTGAGAAAAAAATGTCAGAATTGCGAGATATAAACTTGCATTGAGTTTTTATCTTGCAATTCTGACTTTATTTCTCACAATTGTGAGTTTATCTCTCGCATTTGTAAGTTTATCTCTCACAATTGTGAATTTATATCACACAATTCTGAGAAAGGTCAGAATTGTGAGTTTATATGTCAAAATTTTGACTTGCAATTGCAATTGAGAAAAAAAGTCAGAATTGCATGAAAAAAGTCAGAATTGCAAGATATAAACACAACTGTCTATTTCTCGCAACTGTAAGTTTATCACTCGCAATTCTTATCTTGCAATTCTGACTTTATGTCTCGCAATTGTAAGTTTGTCACACAATTCTAAGAAAAAAGTTGACAGAAGTTGACTTTATAACTCACAGTTCTGACTTTCTCGCAATTGTGAGTTTATATCACACAATTCTGACTTTAGAACTCTCAATTGTGAGTTTATATCTAACAATTTTGACTTTATTTCTCACAATTGTGTTTATATCATACAATTCTGAGAAAATTTGGAATTTGGAAATTTAAGAAAAAAGTAAAAAATTGTCAGATATAAACTCGCAATTGTGAGAAAATGTCAGAATTGCGAGCTACAAAATCAAATTTGCAAGTCAAAATTGCACATTTTTATTTAGCAATTCTGACAGTATTTCTCGCAATTGTTATATCACGCAATTCTGAGAAAAAAAGTCTGAATTGTGAGTTTATATGACGCAATTCTGAGGAAAACAAATCTGAATTGCAAGTTTATATCTCACAATTCTGAGAAAAAAGTCCTAATTGTGAAAAAAAAAAATTGCAGTAACCTTTTTTTTTTTCATTCAGTGGTGGAAATGGGCTTCCACAAGGCTCCATGCAAAACAAAACAAAATGCAAAGAAAAAACCTTTCTGTTTTTAGTACATCATCACTGTCCTGTAAATGCACCCATTTCTGTTTATAAAGATAATAATGTAAACCTACCTTTCAGTCAAAAGGGATGGGAGTGACTGATCTAAAATATAAACTACATAGATTTATGTACATATCTTGGTCACTACATAATTCCCATACTTCTACTTATTTCATATTCCGATGACTATTATTATTATTTTAAAATGTGACAATTATTCTAAAATGTGAGTGGTTAATTATACGTGGGAAAAATGTTAAGAATCATCATTAGCCAATCCACACAAACCAGAAATACCAAATTTCCAAATCAGTACCGTATTGTTTGTCATATTCAGCATTTTAGCACCAGTTAGACTGACTGGAAATGAACTCAAACAGCCAAAACAGCACAGCAGCTCTGCCTTGAAGGGGGGAAAAAAGGGAAAATCATGTGTGACTCTTTATTACAGTTTCTTTACACTTGGCTGAGTTTGACAGGCTCAGAGGCAACAGTCAGAGAACTGGAGATGAATCAGACGCCCCTCCTCAAACCGGTCTGAGGGATCTGACAAATCTCACAGGCTGGGGTTAAATGCTGGCATGTACTCACCGCCCTGTTGCCCACCTTAAAGCCAATTAAACCCCAGATGATGTTTGGAGCACTCTGACTGTTTACTGGAAGGAACATCCCCTGCTGTCACTCCCTTTCACACAGAGCTGGGATTGATTCTGGGTCATGTTATCCTATTAACATCACGATCTCTGAACAGCAGTCACACGGCCTGCAACAGGGGAGATGGCCATCTTTGAAAGGCAGAACTTTGTTGTTGAGCATTTGATTAGAGACGGGTTTTTTAGGTCAATTTGTCTATAAGTCTGATGAAAAATAGATATTTTTTCCCAGATGTTTGTTGCTTTGGAACTTTCGGTCAGATTAGAAGCACCACCCTCAGGCTGATTGAGCTTGATTATGGGTCTTTTTCATGTTTACGTCTTCAAATCCTCTGTGAGCGTGACCAGGAGTATAACTGCTTTCTGTGACGTCGAGGGGTCGGGTGTGTCCCTCTGGAACACATGGAGGACGTGAAGCCAGACAAGTTCATTGTAATAGAACCGTAATTGCCATGTTGACTTTATTGCTAAGTAACGCTCTGCACCCCTTTTGCTCTTGGCCCAGGATTCAAAGTTCTCGCTCAGGGCTGGACTTCCTTGTCACTTAATGAGATCTGCCATAGACCTTACTGGTGCTTTTACTGTCACGAAATCAATCAAGCTAGTAATTCGCTCAATTTTGCTCTGCTTGCTTCCTTCTTCTACCTAAAGGGGGGGATTAAGTGATCTACATGAAGAGGGGAGAGTGATTTTATCATCATTACCACTGAGTGTTGGATTTGTGGTACAGTGATTGTTATTTTGAACTAAAGCCACTACACACCGCTGACTGAAGAGATCATTAATCTTAACAACACAAGGCCTATATAGAGATAAAGGGATAGTATGAGGTCTTTATCATATATAAATTAGTATCCTATTACATAAATTAGGAATAAATGGTCTAATTGGTAGGCACACTTACTGACAATTAAAGCGTTAGTTCACCCACAAATGAAAATTCTGTCATTAATTACTCACTCTCATGAGTTAATGAACTTTTGTCTTCGGAACACAAATTAGGATATTTTTAATAAAATCCGAGAGCTTTCTGACCCTGAATAGACAGCAATGCAACTGACACATTGAAGGCCCAGAAAGATAGTAAGAACATTGTTCAAATAGTTCATGTGACATCAGTGGTTCAACCTCAATACTTTTTGTGTGACAAAAAAAAAATTAATAAATAAACGCTAGCTCTTGTGTCAGCAGCACCAAATGCATGCAGGTACTCTTGTGAATGTATGTTAAAGCCTGACATGGAAGAGAAAAAAAGTTGAATGAAGTTATTTTTATTTTCTTTGCACACAAAAAGTATTCTCTTAGGTTAAAAAAAAAACGATTGAACCACTGCATAGACAATTTTAACAATGTCATTACTACAGTTCTGGGCCTTGAACGTGTCAGTTGCATTGTTGTCAATGGAAGGTCAGAAAGCTCTTGGATTTCCTCAGAAAAATATCTTAATTTGTGTTCTGAGGATAAACAAAGGTCTTACAGGTTTGAAACGACATGACGCTGAGTAATTAATGACAGAATTTTCTTTTCTGTGTGAACAATCCTTTTAATTTTACAATTATTTGAAATATCACATTCAGAAACAGCTTTATCTTGATGATTTTTAATTTTTTTTTTTTAATTCCTCTGACTTCATATGGTACAGACTTGAAGATTAAAAATTAAAATCTGTCATTAATTACTCATCTTCATGTCATTACAAAACCGTAAGACCTTTGTTAATCTTCAGAACACAAATTAAGATATTTTTGATGGAATCGCTGGTTCAAGACCCAGAAAGGTAGTAAGGACATCATTAAAGTAGTCCATGTGACATCAGTGGTTCAAACTTAATTTTCTGAAGCTACAAAAATACTTTTTATTTAATTTAATTTACTTAATATTTAATTTGTGGAACGACATGAAGATGAGTTCATTTTTAGGTGAACTATCCCTTTAATTTTTATAGTTACTTAAAATTATTGTCACATTCAGAAACACCTTTATGTTGATGACTTTTGTTTTTGTTTATTGTTGCTTTGTTTTATTTTCGTTTTTGTCTCATATTTTTTTTACCTTGTTTTTTTTTTCTTTGTTTTTGTTTATAGTTTTGCTTGTTTATCTTGTTTTCTTTACTTTTCTTTTATCTAGATTTTTTGTCATCTTATTTTATTTACTTTTATCTTGCTTTTTGTTTTGCTCAAAGTAGGCTTTAGTTTAACACAAAGAGCTGGCACTACAGTTGTTTTTTCATTGGCTTTTCTTGTTGTTGTCGTTGTCCTGTTTTCTTTTATTTAGTTTTAGGTTAGCCCAAACGCTGGCACTGCAGCTGTCTCTTTATTGCCTTATTATCACTACATCCCAGAGGACAGCACTCAAAAAACGTTTTCTGCACATTCGTAGATTTGTCAAGCTGATGATTGTTTACCCTGCGTTGTATGACCTTTACTCATTTAATCTGATCCTGATTTTTTGTGGGTACAGCTGTGTAATTCCTACTAAAGTAGTTTACAGATGACTGTATCCTACGATAAAATACAGATCAATTTAGTCATTTGGGGGAAATGAGATTATGGGAAAATCTTCTGTAGTCATTCTTAAACAATAACAGAGATGGCTTTTTAAAAAGTTGCTTTTTTGTTACATGACAATTATTAAAATGATGACGCAACTAAATATATTTCCAAATGTGAGCTGGAGAGAATATTTACAATATAAACTTAACTCTCATGAGAATGCTTATATTAGAAGGACATTTTAAGATATCTTGAATCGCCATATGAATCTGGGATGAAAAGCTGAGAATGTGTCTTTCACATAAAAACTCTCTCGGGCTCTACCAAACCATCGGAAAAAAAACATCATCCCCTCATAAATGCAAATGAAGTGAAGGATTTTTGTTATTTAACTTTGTGTTCCCTTGTCCTTGTTTTGCAATATTTATCAGAAAGGCACCAGAGGAAAGTGCCAATACTAATGGTCAATGTTTTTATTGGCTTTACAAGGGGTCCAAAATAACTGCAGTGTTATGTTTTGGATTTTTCATGGTTCCTGATGACTTTCACTTAGTCATCACTGCTTTACATAGCCTGTATTTGCACAACCAATTCAGTGGGTAGTTGACATAAAATACTTCTGGGCTCTTGTGACACACTAACATTCCAGCTAAAAACTATGTTAAACAGCATTTTGCTAATTATGACCACACAAAAATTGTATAACTGTATAATTAAAAAAATGAAAAAGGTGTTTTCATCATTCTATCTAAAATAGGTTTATTGACAATGAAAAATAAATTTCCATGACAAAAAAAAAAAAAAAACTATTCAATCAGATATTACTATACCAAACATTTACAGTTATTTGGCAAAGGCCTCATCTGCTTTGCTCAGCAGATTTCTATAAGCTTGGTCTCTAAGTTTTAATGTTTCTCTCTTGATATGATGGGAATCTTTGCCTTCACTGTTGCCTTATCATGTAGTATTTCAGTTGGATCCTGATCTCTTTATTAGTCCAGACTGTTATCACTGTGCAAAGTTAGAACTGAACACTTTCCAGGGCCGCCATGTCATTTTACGGGACCAAGTTCATGAGTCCCTCTAACCCAAGTTCTGTTTATTGAGTTCTCTGTAAGTGATTTCTCTGTAGTGAAAGGTGGAGTTGCTGTACTGGGACTACAACTGGGGCTCTCATATGTAGCTGGGATGCTGAGAAAACTGCAAGACTGACGCCTCAATTTTATGCTCACTGAAGGAAAAAGAACTGTGTTGGATTTACAGTCTAATGTTTTTAAAGAGATCAAATCATAAAAGTCCTTGATGTACTATGAAAACATACTCCCTTTCCAATGCGGAGAAAAGTGATTTATTCAAAAACTACATGTTCTCTTACTAGAGGGAACGAGTACTGCGTAAGAAGTATCTTACGCTAGGGGAAAATCCTTTTCTGCGAGATATTGAAGCCAAAAATTATCCTTAATTTTGAAATAATGTAAAGCGCGTTGCAGCAGCATACAGACATAGGCGAAACAGCTTGCGCGCCTATTGGCTGCTCTGCGGCAACTGCAGCAGCCTATTAGAGCGAGGCCTGACGCGACGCCAGATCCAATGGGGGCATTTCGCGCCCTTTGCGTCGCTTCGCGCCCTTTTCGTAGCTTCCCGCCTAAAAGGGCGTGGTCTAGGCCTATAAATATCGCTCATAGGCAGCTATTATCTGATTTTTCATCCTTCACGCGAAGCACACGCATCGCTGGAGCCGGATAGAAGCCGCCGTTTGACTGCAAGCATCTCAGCGGGACGAGCCACTGAAGCTGCTGGCCACGCCGCCTTCCGTGCCTTCCTGCTGCGCTTTCCGGCGCTAATATCCTTTTATTAAATAAGTGTGTGTTGCCGCTGCAATACACACTTCTCACAAAAGAGCAAAAGCGTCTTTCTAAAGATGTCTTCTTGCAGCTCATGTCGAGCCACACTCAGTGACGGGGACCGCCACGTTATCTGCGTTTCCTGCCTGGGTGAGGAGCACGCGGTGAACGCGCTCGCTGAGGGCGGCTGCCCTCAGTGCGAACTACTGCCATTAGCGACTCTGAGGACTCGCGTGGCATCCTTCGCTGAACCTGCTCCCCTGCCCGCCGCGGTGTCGTGCCGTAAAAAGCGTCGTGCCCAGCGGGCTCCGGAACTCCCCCTCAGTCGAAAAAGCTCGCCGGTTCGCCCGCCAGCTTCACCGATCTCGTCACCCCCCGTCTCGGAGGTTAAATGGCCGCGGTCTGCCGCCGTTTGCTTCGACGCTGCTGACGAAGGGACTGTCATGGAGGAGGAGGAGGATTCCTGCTCTATTCTGGCGTCGTGCAGTGAGGACTGGGAGAGCTCTGCGGACCTCGCTCCCCCCGCGCACGCCCCGTCAGGTACGAGAGCATCAATTGAGGCAGAATTGATGAGGATCCTCACACAGGCCACAGCGAGCCTTGGCCTCGAGTGGTCCTCACCAGAGCAGCCCGCTCACAACCGGTTGGACGGCTGTTTCCTGCCAAAAGGGGAGCGCGCTTCAAGCGCATCGAAACCGGCGCCTTTTCTTCCTGAGCTACATGAAGAACTGGCTAAGTCCTGGAGCGCCCCCCACTCTACGAGAGTGCGCCCTTCCTCTTCTCTTGCGTTCTCTGCTGTAGACGGCGCCGAGAAGAGAGGTTACCTCTCAATGCCGCCGGTCGAGGAGGCGATTGCAGCCCACTTGTGCCCGCCCTCCGCTGGACGGCGTGCCAAGTCGGCGCTGCCCTCAAAAGCCTGTCGCCAAACGTCAAGCCTGCTCCGCCGCGCGTACACCGCCGCTGGGCAGGCCGCGTCAGCGTTGCACACTATGGCCACGTTGCAGATTTTCCAGGCTGACCTCCTCCGAAAGCTGGATGAGGAAGGCTCTGAAGCGATCTGTGTGCCGGACCTAAGAAGCGCCACGGACCTCGCTCTCCGCGCTACAAAGTCCGCAGCACAAGCCATGGGACGTAACATGGCCGCGCTTACGACAACCGAGAGGCATCTGTGGCTGACGCTGTCAGAAATGGCCGAGTCCGAACGCACCGCGTTCCTCGACGCCCCACTCTCACCTGCTGGCTTGTTCGGATCTTCGGTAAAGAATTTTGCAGAGAGATTCGCAGAGGTACAGAAAGCGTCTCAGGCGATGAGGCACTTCCTGCCGAAGCGTTCTAGTTCTGCTGCCGGCCGTGGAAGACCGCCCGCGCAGAACTCACGAACCCAGCCTCAGCCTCAGCCCGCCGCAGCAGCTTCGCAGCGTCACCGAATGCAGGGCGCGAGACCGCGTTCTCGCTCTTCTGGCCGCCGTCCCGTTGGGCGCGGCTCGAGACCCAGAATTGAGCTAAAGCCGGAACCTCCGAAGCTGTCCTAGCAAAGCTAGGAAAAAGACGGTGCACGAGTCCCGCTGTCGCCGGACCCCCACCAAAGGTATTTGCTCGTTCAGTTCCAGGAAATGTGACTGTCCCAGTGTATTTTGCAGCCAACAAACCGGCTCTGTCGCCCGTTTGCCTGTACTCAAAAGCCGTTTTCACGGCTACCCAGATAAATCCAAAAAAGAGTGTATTTTCTGGTGTCCCGGCCACGGCCGATGGTGTTTCACGTGTCAGAATGCCCACACCTCAGTGCCCATTTCTACACACAAGCACACCCTGTCTCACAGGTCAAGCGCGCATAAAATCGACTCGTATCGATTGCGCTTCACAACCGGCCACGGCCGATGGTGTTTCAAGTGTAGTCAAAATGCCCACTCAGTGCCCATTTCTACACACAAGCACAACATGTCATACAGACCCTGCGCACATAAAATCGGCTCAGATCGATTGCGCTCCACATGTGATAGACGTGCCCACTTCACAGTGCCCACAGACATCACATCACGCACGTCAAAAGGTTTCCGTAAAAGCGAAACTAACGTGCATGCAGGCGAACGGTGTTTGCAGTGTGTTAAATGTGCCTGTTGCCACACGACCACATCCACACACAGACATAATAGTTCCCGCTATCAGCGTGCCCCACGCCTCGAATGTCACGAGCACGTCTCTGGTGCCACAGCACTCCGAAACCACTCCGTTACGGATAGAACGGAGCGCGTTTCGTATTCAACCTCTAGCTATTCATGCAAACGCATGGGAAAAGCTTCCAGGGGTTTCGAAATGGGTGCTGGACATTATAAAAGGAGGCTATTCGCTACAGTTTCACCGACGCCCGCGCCGCTATACAGCGCGCGTCGAAACCACAATGCAGACAGAAGCAGCACACCTGCTTCGAGCCGAAGTGACGAAACTATTGAGCAAAGGGGTCATAGAGCCCCTCTCTCAAACTCAAAGCGAAGGAGGGTTGTACAGCAGATATTTCCTGGTACCGAAAAAAGACGGGGGTCACAGACCCATATTAGATCTAAGGCAACTGAACAAAGCGCTGGTGAAGCGTCGGTTCAGGATGCTCACGACCAGAAAAATCCTCGCGCAAGTTCGCCAAGGAGACTGGTTCGTGTCAGTGGATCTGAAAGACGCGTATTTTCAAATACAGATAGCGTCACGTCACAGGCGATTTTTGAGATTCGCCTTCGAGGGCCAGGCATATCAGTACACAGTCCTGCCGTTCGGTTTGTCCCAGGCACCCCGTACATTTACAAAGTGCATGGACGCAGCGCTCGTTCCTCTCAGACTGAAAGGCGTGCGCATACTGAACTATTTGGACGATTGGCTGATTCTAGCGCAGTCTCGCTCAGTGCTTGTACAGCATACGACCATGTTACTCGATCACCTCGAGGATTTGGGTCTAACAGTCAATTGGGCGAAGAGCTCACTGTCCCCCAGTCAGAAAACTTCCTTCCTGGGCACAGAATTGGACTCGCTGTCAATGATAGCGCGGCTGTCACCACAGCGCGCAACAGACATTCAGCGCACAGCGGGCTCGTTCCGCTGCGGCGCGTCTGTCCCGCTCAAACAATTTCAGAAAATGCTGGGTCTCATGGCCTCAGCGTCATCAGTTCTGCAGCTGGGTCTGCTGCGTATGCGTCCACTGCAGTTCTGGCTGAAAGCGCGCGTCCCACGTCAAGCGTGGGCGCCCGGTCGGCTTCGTATCACGGTCAATCAGAAATGTGTCACAGCCCTGAAGCCGTGGAAAGCAGTCGACTGGTACCAGTCAGGTGTAAGCCTGGGGACTTTCTCGAGAGTAAAAGTGGTGTCTACGGACGCGTCAACCTCGGGATGGGGGGCTCTGCTCGAGGGCAGACCGTCTTTTGGCCAGTGGTCAGAACGGGAAAAGCTCCTACATATCAACTGCCTCTAAATGCTGGCAGTACGGAACGCGCTGACGCGCTTCTGTCCCCAAATAAAAGGAAACCATGTACTAGTCCGCTCGGACAACATGTCAGTGGTTTCCTATATAAATCGCCAGGGCGGTCTCAGGTCCAAAAACCTATACAGACTGGCAGAACGCCTCCTGGTATGGGCTCAGCGCAACCTGCGCTCGCTGAAAGCAGCGCATGTGCCGGGGCTTCTGAACATAGGGCCAGACAGACTGTCCAGGAACAATGTTCCAGCAGGCGAATGGTCTCTACACCCACAGACAGTACAACTACTGTGGAAAAAATTCGGCAAAGCGGAAGTAGACCTTTTTGCGTCTCCGAACAACGCTCACTGTCAGGAATTTTACTCAAAAAGCAGAGACGCGCTGGCCCACGAATGGCCCCGCCGTCATCTCTATGCTTTTCCCCCCGTCTCTCTCCTACCTCAGGTGATAGAGAGGGTCAGGGAAAAAGGATGTTCAATACTGCTGATAGCGCCGTTTTGGGAAAACCAGCCCTGGTTCCCAGCGCTGATGCAGCTGACGAGCACCGCCCCGTGGCCGATACCAGTGAGGAGAGACCTTCTCTCTCAGGCCAGCGGCTCGATTTGGCACCCTCACCCAGAGCTGTGGTCCCTTCATGTCTGGGCCACCAGCGAATATATGATGAACTCCCAAAAGGAGTATTAAACACGATCACGCAGGCTAGAGCCCCTTCTACGAGACGGCTCTATTCCTCAAAATGGTCAGTGTTTTCGGGCTGGTGCGCAGCCCACGGCTTGTCACCCACTAACTGTGGTGTGATGGAGGTGCTTTCTTTCCTACAAGAGCTGCTGGACAAGGGCAGAACCCCGTCCACGCTCAAAGTCTATGTGGCGGCTATAACGGCGTTTTCGAGCGCAACGTTAGGTCAGTCAATAGGAAGGAACGATTTAGTTATTCGCTTCCTGAGGGGAGCTAGAAGACTAAATCCCCCCAGACCTCCCTCAGTCCCCGTATGGGACCTTTCTGTGGTACTAGAGGCCATGAAAGGTGGACCATTCGAGCCTCTGCAGACGATTGATTTGAAATACCTGTCTCTTAAGACTGTGTTTCTGCTGGCTCTCGCTTCAGTGAAGCGCATAGGGGATTTGCACGCACTTTCTGTGAGCGCGACGTGCATGGAATTTGGACCTAATGACTCTAAAGTCATACTCAAACCCAAGCATGGTTACGTTCCAAAATCACTCAACACACCGTTCAGGGCACAGGTCATCGCGCTGTCAGCCCTACCGGTCAATGATGAGGAAACGGACGCGAACCTCCTATGCCCAGTCAGGGCATTAAGAGCTTACGTGTCTCGCTCGTCTGCTTTTAGACAGACAGATCAGCTTTTTGTTTCGTTTTACGGGCGTCCCAAGGGACTGGCCGCGTCGAAACAGAGCTTATCCAGATGGATAGTTGATGCTATTGCGTTGGCATATGCTTCCAAGGGCAAGCAGTGCCCGCTAGGTGTCAGAGCACATTCCACGAGGGGCGTGGCCTCATCGTGGGCGTGGTCGAGTGGGATTGCCTTGCAAGATATTTGTACGGCGGCGGGCTGGGCCTCTCCGTCTACATTTATAAGGTTTTACAACCTGGAGGTTCCCGCCTTACAGGCCAGATTGCTGTCAGTCTAGATGTTCAGTGTTGTCTGACCTGATGTTATCAGCTCGGAATGCTGCGTCTACTGAGCACAGCTCTAGGGTCGACAGTGAAAGTAATAGCACAAGATGTGTCTGGGCAAACTGTGTGATGACCCTTATTCTTACGTCAGCTCAGGCCGTAACCCCGCCCTGTATGTACGTTTACTCAGCGTCTGAGTGACGCTGCACTATGTGGAAGAGTGCGGCGTTGCCCCTCCCTCTTCCCCGGACTCCCTGTGAGTTCTATAGGTGATTATGAACTGTATGAACCCCGGGTTTTCGCCCTTGGGTCTTTGGTGTCAGATCTCAGCATGCACGGCGTTTTACACTGGGTCCCCTAGCGTAAGATACTTCTTACGCAGTACTCGTTCCCTCTAGTAAGAGAACGTACTCGGTTACTTACGTAACCTCGGTTCTCTCTAGAGAGGGAACGAGTACTGCGTATCTTGCCGTGCATGCGCACGCTCTGGTTGCTTTGATGATGAAAAACCAGATAATAGCTGCCTATGAGCGATATTTATAGGCCTAGACCACGCCCTTTTAGGCGGGAAGCTACGAAAAGGGCGCGAAGCGACGCAAAGGGCGCGAAATGCCCCCATTGGATCTGGCGTCGCGTCAGGCCTCGCTCTAATAGGCTGCTGCAGTTGCCGCAGAGCAGCCAATAGGTGCGCAAGCTGTTTCACCTATGTCTGTATGCTGCTGCAACGCGCTTTACATTATTTCAAAATTAAGGATAATTTTTGGCTTCAATATCTCGCAGAAAAGGATTTTCCCCTAGCGTAAGATACTTCTTACGCAGTACTCGTTCCCTCTCTAGAGAGAACCGAGGTTACGTAAGTAACCGAGTACGTTCTAAACTTCCATAATTTACAGCAGCACAAAAAACAAAGTTACATTTACATATATATGATTCAGCTTAGAGTTTGTCATCAATTTAATTCAATCACTTTTCTTTGAAATCAAATTGTCTTCTTGTTCGGATTTGAACATCCTATTAGATCAAAACATTCACTGTAACAAGATTACTGTGAAATTTACAGCAACTTGCTGGCAGCAATTGGCAAGTAAGTTGCTGTAATATATTCCACAGTATGCTGACTGTAAATTTAATCACAGTAACTTACTGTACTACTGTAATTTTTATACAGCGAATATCACAGTACCATAATTGCATTCATATTAATAGAATGCTCTTTTTGAATGAATTAATTCATGAATAAATTAATTTTTCACAAAAAGTAATTAGTATACTGTACTATAATGAACATTACTGCTTTAAGTGTGTGTAGTCTAAAAAGAAGACATTTATTGACTTTAAATTGTGAAAATACATAAAATAGCATAGCATACAATACATGTCAATTTTGTATTTTTCAGTGTGTAAACATTTTTTTATTTTGCATAAACCTAAAAATGTATAGATTCTAACTATAAAATCTTTAGCTCCAGTACAGGGTATATATCAAACATTACATGACAAACCAGAAAATAGTTTTCATTACTGCCGCTTGTCCAGAGAAATTTTTAACAGCATTATAAAATAACAGCAATATCAATTGATTTTATTTTGAGTTAAGAAGCTAACTTAGCAAAGTGTTTTCAATATAATTTTTTAATATCAGTGAAAATAAACAATTAACAAACAATTAACATGTATACAGTGGTGGCCAAAATTATTAGAACACTAGTATTTTCACCAGCTAAAATCTCACAGAAATTCCACTGGATTATTACGATTAAGGGCAAAAATTAATGTTTGGAAATGTAAACTGATATTTCCTACTTACACTACAGCAAAAAATAGAAATAACTGACTTAAACCCATGTTTAGCTGGTAAAAACACTAGTGTTCTAATAATTTTGGCCACCACTATATATATATCAATCTTCATACATTACAGACATCAATTAAGCTTATATTTTGGTATCTTTTCATCAAAGCATTTTATGTAAAACAGCTCTATATGTAACAAGTGCAAACAGAAGACCAAAAAATGGGATGCAATAATTCTGGTTTCTGCATGTGACGTTCAGCATGAATCCTTTTTTCTTTCCTGAGATGGACATGAGCTCGCATCATTGTCCTGGGCTGGAGTCTTCTTCCCTGCAGTAATTAAAATTTTTTTTAAAAAATTAAAAAAATTTAAAAAAAATGTTATTAATGTGGAAGTTTTTAAGCAAAACTGACGGCTTCATTATATTTTAAAATATAGAAAATCAGATAGGGGTCTACATATCATCAAAAATATTTTCAGTACACAAATATCAAGGAAGGAATTTTATTTCACTTTTTTACAGGGTATCTGCAGAATTTTTTAAATATCAATTTATTGGCAATTTATGATCATTTTTAAGAGCGGCACAAGTAAAATAAACAAAGTATGAGTGGGGTTGGACAACGTACGGTAACATATCAAGCCATAAAATAACATACAGTTCAGATTAGAGGTCGAGCGACATATCGTTCGGCTGATATATCGGGCCGATATTTGACATTTTTTAATATATCGGCATCGGCCGATATCCGTGTTTAGTAGCGCCGATTTAAAGTCAGGCACGTCTGCGGGCAGCCCCATGTTATTGGTGCGGTAAAACACGCTGCTGTGAAGGACCCCAAGCCAAAACTTTTGTAAGATTCAATAACAGTTCTGAGAGATAAATGTAAGGCTTAAATTCTGATATTTCAAAGTCCCATGGCCATATATTTACTATATTACTAGTAAACTATGAAGTGTTGCTTTCCCTTAGTGAAAGAAAAGCATTTATTCCATGGAATGTCTGGATACTGGATTCTGATTGGCTGGCAGGTATGCAGTAAAACCGATTAATGCACAGGTAGTTCCAAGTCAGTTTAATCACCATTCTATATTAATGCGCTGCTTTAATTGATGCACGTAAACGCACACACAGATAGAGAGAGAGAGAGAGAGAGAGAGAGAGAGAGAGAGAGAGAGAGAGAGAGAGGTCGGAGATCGCATTAGTGATGGGAAGTTCGGATAATTTAACCGACTGGGATCTTTGAGTCTCGTTCAGCAAAATGAACGAATCTTTTTTCGAGTCATTTCGTTCATTTCGTTCATTTTACCAAAATATAATTAAAAAGCTACGTTTTACTTCCATAACACATGTAATGCTCATACACGTTTATATAACGTTGATCACACTACAAACAAGACAAAACTATAAGCTATTAGAAACAAAAGATTTATGCATTGTTTACCTGGGTCTTCATGATTAGCTCCCTCACTTCTATCTGTCCGGGTTCGAGTCGTTCGTTCATTACGTGACAAACCCATATAAGCTTAACTAACGCAGTCTGAGCCGGAAAGAGAACTGATTAGTTCATCTCTCGAGTCTTCGGGTCCGAGTCGTTCGTTCATCACGTGACAGCCCCATACGCTTAACCTATGCTGCTGGAGCCGGAAACAGAATTGATTAGTTCATCTCTCGAGTCTTCGGGTCCGAGTCGTTCGTTCATCACGTGACAGCCCCATACGCTTAACCTATGCTGCTGGAGCCGGAAACAGAATTGATTAGTTCATCTCTCGAGTCTTCGGGTCCGAGTCCTTTGTTCATAGTTGCGCAATTGCGCATGCGCGACTGAACGAATCACTCCCCGAGACGACTCGTTCTTCTCGAGTCACATAAAGATTCGTTCAAAATGAACGAATCGTTCAAGAACGACCCATCACTAGATCGCATTGTGCTGCGCACATAAACTTCTTGTCAGCTCTTGCCCACGATTCTTATTAAAATAGCCTATATACTAGATCGCTACATTATATTCCTCAGCAACGAAGTGGTAAAACTGCTGTTTTTGAATGAATTTGTTGTTTGTAGAGAGAGACGCACAGCATGCAGGCAGGTAACGTAACACACATACACACACACAGTCTAAGATACATACACACACACAACTGTCATCTCTCTCTCGCCTTCTCTCGGTCGATCGATAATTTACTGAAACAAATGCTATAATGCATTCAAATAAATGTGATCTTACCGGACTATTTCATCTCTCTGTATGGGAAGCCAAACAACCCAAAAGTGGGACGAAACAGCGCTGTATTAAAATGCTTGCGCCGCGCTGACATGTCATCTGCGCGGCCGACTCGACAGCGCAGGGAAGACGTGTTTGCTAGCGCCACCCAATGGGCAGCGCGGCGCTGACAAACACCAGAAGTGGGGCGGGACTTGCTGGTTTCATTGTAATCTCAAACGCCATTGGTTACCTCCTCTATTCCGGAAGTCAGTCAAGTTAATAAGCTTAATGTTGTAGAAATATAAAATATAACTTTAACCATTCCAATAACCGTAGAAAAGAGTCATTACAACCTAAAAAGAGGGTTTATGTCCTGGGTTTATGGGTTATTAGTTATTATGGAAATTAATACAATATTAAATGATCATAATAACAACAGGGGATGTTGTCTATGTGAATGCTGTCTGTGCCCGATGTAGATAGCTTTCGAAGAAGTTTATCATTAATAAATATTACCTAAATTATATCAAATAAAATAAGCCTACACAAGACATTTTTATCCATCCTTCTATTAACTGATCGTCATTTTGTATTATTATTATTATTAGCCTATTATTATCGGTTAAAATTTTATTTTCGTTTATATTCGTTTTCCCCCTTCATTTCGATCTCTTTACTTAACGTTCTATATGTAAATGATACTGTAAATGCTGGACATATGACTGTGATTTTTACTGGAATGCAGTTTAAAGGTTGAATTTAACATATATTTTATTTTGTTTCATCTAATTAATAAACTAGCCTATTTAAATACTAGTGTTTCACTGAGGAATGAATCATTCACGTAGTTTCATTTGTAAATGAAAACAGCTACGTGAATAATTCACTCATCAATGAAATACTATATATATAGGCTAATTAGACTAAACAAAATAAAATTTATGTTAAATTCAATCTTTAAACTGCATTCCAGTAACAATCACAGTCATATAGCATAATCAAAGCTTTATTGGCATGTCGATCATTTACAGTATCATTTACATTCAAACTTTAAGTAAGGAAACTAAATCAAGGGAAAAATAACGAATATAAACGAATGATACAAGTATTACAGAAAGGGTCAGGTAATGGACTTACAAGACTGTGGGATGCATAAAATGTTTATTGTAGGCTTATTTTATTTAATGTACTTTATGTAATATTTATTATTAACTTATTTTGAATGCTGTCTACATTGCGCACAGACTAGCCTTGACAGCATTGCATATTTTCTATAATAACTAATAACCCATAAACCCAGGACATAAACCCTCTTTTTAGGTTGTAATGACTCTTTTCTACGGTTATTGGAATGGTTAAAGGTTATATTTTAATTTTTCATACAACATTAAGCTTATTAACTTGACTGACTTCCGGAATAGAGGAGGTAACCAATGGCGTTTGAGATTACAATGAAACCAGCAAGTCCCGCCCCACTTCTGGTGTTTGTCAGCGCCACGATGCCCATTGGGTGGCGCTAGCAAACACGTCTTCCCTGCGCTGTCGAGTGGGACGCGCGGCTCGGTTCATTGGGCCGCGCAGATGACATGTCAGCGCGGCGCAAGCACTTTAATACCGCGCTGTTTCATCCCACTTTTGGGTTGTTTGGCTTCCCATACTCTGTCTGATTTAAAGCGGGCAGAATGCTAGAGCTGCGTGTCATAACTGACGAAAATAACCGTCTTTTTTACCCATTCGGTCAAATTTTGCGCTGCAAAGAGCAATACTAGTTTTAACTTGTCTATAACTTTGCAAATGACCATGGAATAAGCGGGATAATCAACGGCTTGTCGTGCATTAAAGGATTTAAAATGCTTCGCGTCGGGCGGTTATTAGCCTCCACGTCGTGCATTTAAAATCCTTTAATGCACGGCAAACCGTTGATTATCCCTTACAGAACCGTCGGGAACTGGCATAATGCTACAGCTGGTTAAAGGTTTGCTTACTTGCAGTTACGTTTAAGGACTGTAGTCGAAAACGATCAGCAGCTTGCTTGCTAAAATATTAGCCCCAGTGTTATAAGTTCTGTTTTATTTTTCCTGTATTGGAGTCGGAGAATTTCACTCTGTGCGTGGGGTGGAGAAGGCGGCAGCTCTCACAAACAATGCAGCTTTGCGATTACTCCGCCTGGCTCAGAGACGGAGGGTGGTTATATCCGCGGGTCGGGTAATAAAAAAATGCATTCTAATTACTTGTGGGTGGGTCATGGGTGAATGAGATAAATCAATAATGATGTAAACATTAACTACATTTTCTAAAATCTGAACCTGAGTTATGTGGTCAGGACCGTGGCACCAGCTTCCTTTTAAATATATTTTGATGATTGCACCTGATGCGCCCTCACCGTCCTCTCCGTCACCTCAGATACTGCGAGTTTACAACTATGGTCACGTCCAGATGTCAGTAAACGTTATTTTTTTTCAGCATGGATTTGGCTTAAAAGCACGAGTGTTTAAGCCTATGTAAGTGTGCAGCGATGTGCGGATCAGCTGTTAAAATGAACCATCCATTCATCATATTATCATGCAAAACTAAGAATTAGAATAACTGTAATAGGAAGATCATGTGCTCTTAGCTAAATCAGAAAAAAATATATAGGTGCAGGTGGGTGGCAGGCAGATTACACTATTGCCTGATTTTGCTTTATTTCGTCATCAAAAGTAAGATTTTGCTCTCTTTCGTCTTCAAAAGTTTTCTGAAACAAGTCACAACTGAGCCGCTGTGCATCTCCATTTAAACGCAGCGGTGTTTAGTTTTAGAATGAACGTGCGTTTTTAAACGAATCTAGTGAAATGATTCAATTTCCCATTCATAAAGACACTCGCTTTATTCAGGAATGAATCAGCTGTTCGAACGAATCAAATAAATGATATGATTCAGTAATTAAATCAGTGTCTTGCCACCATCTGCTGGCAGGTCCTCTCAGTTATATAAACCATTTAAAATTTCTGTATTCAAAAATTTATATTTAAAACATTAAAGTTTAACATTAATCTCAGCTTTTAAACTTTTATGTAAATGATTAACAGTTGTTATATTATCTGTTTTATATATTTAATACTCAGTTCTATTTGTTGGTTAACTTTGGTTAAATCTTTTATAATAATACTGTGCAGTGCACAAAATCAAGATCCGAAAGATGGTTCATTGTGTTCATTGTTCATGATGTTAAGTTTAGAAATGATCCACTTATTATTAGTATGACATTTTAGCATGCAAATAAAGGGAAGAACTTCAAGATATCGGCCCTAAAAATCGGCCAAAAAAATCGGCAGCACATATCAGCCATCGGCTGACCCTAACCTCTAAACATCGGCATCGGCTATAGAAAACCCCATATCGGTTGATCTCTAGTTCAGATAAAGGTTTTCACACAAAAAAATCTTATACAACGGTATTTCAGCCTTTATACCATTAAAAGAGATAAATCAAGTATATAATTTATTATATTTATTTAAAATATAAATGTTACTGTCTTAATTGTTTAGATATTTAGAAGGCACATTAACTTTTCACATTTACAACTCAATGTGTTTTCTGCATAAAAACATGGGTCATTAACTAATAATTTGACCATAAACAGCTGAAAAAAAAATGTATTGGAAATGAAAATTCATTCTCTGTCACGAGGTGGCGCTTCAGGAGTGCTGAAATATTACGGTTTCCCTAGTAACGGCTGTACACAAAGCAGCACCGCCATTTTATCAGGCATTATATGTTTAATTTAAGGTTTAGGTTTAAGATTAAATGAAAATGCCATCGACACGATTCTGTGGACAGTCGGTTCCCTTCAGATACATTCATATAAAGACATCCGTGCTGCATTTTGACTCTGAAACATGCAGCACGCATATATCATTGCCTTTTGAAGTTTAATCCAGCCCTATCGCGATTCTTGTCTTTTTGCCCTATCGCGATTCTAGACTTTTCTTATACTGTTTAACGTATTAAAAACTTTGTACGGTCTTAAATGTGAACTGATTTGAGGAGTTTTTAAGGACCTGCAGGATCCCTCTATTTTAAAATAGCCCATGGAGCAGGCTGGTGAAACATTTGGCAGCCCGACTGGAAAACACAATAACGCCGGGACATTGGGCTAGCGATTTTGCGAGCCCTGTATTGTAATGTATTATAATATCCGAAAGACAATCGATGCATTGTGACAGCGGATATGTTACTAACATGTAACCATTAAAGCAGTGTTTCCCAAACTTTTTTTCTGGGGACCCACATTTTAAAGTCGATAAATCCTTGTGACCCAATAAACATTAGGCCCATGTAGTTCATATATCACGAAGATAATTTATGCATTAACAAAATATGTATGACCATTTTTAAGGTCATGCTTCCACTTAACTATTTAAAAGAGATACAGATATTTGACAAAGCACTTTTTTTTATTTAAGTAAAATGCAGATTTGCAGAAAATGCTGTTTACCACAAACACAATATTTATCTGTTATTTTGATTTCAAATCCAAAAGTGCTTTTTCAGCATTGTGATCGTCTTTTATCACAGTAAACTAATACAATAACAGACATATTCACGTTTAAATTCAATAAAAAACAATGTATTATTCAATGCACTTGACTTCTAGATTTGTATATTAAGTTGCTCAAGCAAGTTGCAACACACACAACATAGGGAAGCTTTAGCTTCCTTTTCTAATTGAAATTGGACTTTCAAAAATATTTTAATTAAAACTTACCACAGACAGAAACAGTCGGCTCTCATGCTTTTCTTTCTCACTAAATCTTTGTTAAAAACAATCCTTAAAAGAACTTTTCTACCTGGACAAGTGCACGTATTATGTTGCCTTTTTCTTTAAAACTGCACTTTTCCTTATTTTAAACCTAGCCAAAAAGCCACGTGTTGACTGTGAAACAGTGGACTTCATTTATATGCATTTATGGGACATTTTCGTGTCAATACATTTTTACAGCGAACAATGCGCTGTCACTTTAATTCAGCACATGCAGCGCTTGCAGCTCAGCAAAAAATAGACTCTGCCGAAACTATCGCTGCTCTGCTGCAAACGCACTGCAGACGCACTGCCGGACAGCAACCGCGTGCAGTGTGAACGCTCTAATCCATTAACATGGGTGGGGGAAAAAATACGCAACGCATACGCACTGCAGACGGAGTATGAAACAGGCGATGCAGAGCGCAGCTAAAGAACAACAACAAAAAAAGAAAGCAGAAGAAAACGACGAGCTCCCTCGTGCGGCTTATAGGTGAACTACACATATACATTTTAATCAAGAGTATATAGCGCACTGAAAAATAGTGCTCGACTTGGCGACCCATACAAAATCTCCCGCGACCCACTTGTGGGTCGGGACCCCGCCTTTGGGAATGACTGCATTAAAGGAACACTGCACTTTTTTTGGAAATAGGCTCATTCTCCAACTCCCCCTGAGTTAATAAGTTGAGTTTTACCGTTTTGAAATCCATTCAGATGTTTTCCTGTTCTGGCGATATTACTTTTAGCATAGCTTAGCATAGATCATTGAATCCTATTAGACCAGTAGCATCACGTTCAAAAATGACCAACGAGTTTCGATATTTGTCCTATTTAAAACTTGACTCTTCTGTAGTTATATCGTGTACTCAGACCAGCGGAAATGTAAAGTTGTGGTTTTCTAGGCCGATAGGATTAGGAACTACACTCCCATTCCGGCGTAATAGTCAAGGAAGTTTGCTGCCGTAACATGCCCGAAGAAGGTGCAGTAATATCACACAGCACATGTGAAAATGCTTACTTCCGTCAACATATCCAACGTGACTTTGATATTGCCATTCTGGTATTGCCATCGATAGCAAGGGTCGATCTACCTGATGAGGAAGTTGCATGTGTCGCAACATCCGAGGACTTGCAATGCTGCATCTTGCAGTAGTACATTTTTTTTTTCCGGTTTGACAAAATAAACTGGAAAAACGTCACACGTTGGACCTAGTGGCCAGCTGTCGCAAGAGCAAGTTATTCCTGCAACCACTACAATATATAATATAAAGATTTTGAATGCATACTTTCAGTTTGCATTTTCAGGCTTATATTCATGATGTACACTTTAACTCAAAACTCACTTTAAAACACCACCGACTGTTCGCAATAACTTTCTTTTGCAATCACACGTGGAATTTGGTCATAGCAAATACTGTAAGCCAACTGTTCGCCCCAAACCTAGTCGTCAGGGGTTGCATTTCACAGGTAACGTTAGCCAACAACAATAGCAATTAGTCATGTTACACTTGGCCTAATGGTTACACGTGGCCTAACGGTTAGAGAGTCGGACTTGTAACCAGAAGGTTGCAGGTTCGAGTCTCAGGTCCGGCAGGGATTGTAGGTGGGGGGAGTGAATAACCAGCACTCTCTCCGCCCTCAATACCACGACTGAGGTGAGTCCCTTGAGCAAGGCACTGTACCCCCAACTGCTCCCCGGGCGCCGCAGCAATGGCTGCCCACTGCTCTGTGTGTGTGTGTGTGTGTGTGTGTGTGTGTGTGTGTGTGTGTGTGTGTGTGTGTGTGTGTGTGTTCACTACTGTGTGTGTGCACTTGGATGGGTTAAATGCAGAGCACAAATTCCTAGTATGGGTCACCATACTTGGCCTCACTTCACCTCCTTTCCTTTCCTTCCTTTCCTTACAGCCATGGGGGATGCTCCTCGTTGTCCTGTCTGTACTCTGAAGATTGTTGGGATGGCCGTGTCCTTTAGACGCCGTGCTATAGTACCGGTAAAACTATCCAAATAGTCATCTGGTTCAAAATGCTCGGAGCAAACACGCCATTTCTTGATCGTTTCTTTATTAAATGAATTAAATGAAACATGGTAGTAGAGTACATCTTCGACTTACTATCACAGCCCCTTACAATGCACATAACCATAGCTAATCGCACACAGGTAAATCCAGCCACTAGCAGTTTACCAGCTGCAACTCTGACAGCTGCAACAACCGGAATTACACAAACTTAGTGCCGGTCATATTGGAAGTTACCTAGCTGGGAACTAATTTCAGGCGCTGTGTGATATTACTGCGCCTGCTTTGGCCATGTTACGGCAGCAAACTTCCTTGACTATTACGGCGGAATGGCAGTGTAGTTCCTAATCTTATCGGCCTAGAAAACCGCAGCTTTACATTTCCGCTGGTACACGATATAACTACAGAAGAGTCAAGTTTTAAATAGGACAAATATCGAAACTCGTTGGTCATTTTTGAACGCGATGCTACTGGTCTAATAGGATTCAATAATTTATGCTAAGGTATGCTAAAAGTGATGTCGCCAGAACAGGAGAATGACCGAATGGATTTCAAAACGGTAAAACTCAATTTATTAACTTGGGGGGAGTTGGAGAATGAGCTTATTTCCAAAAAAAGTGGAGTGTTCCTTTAAATAACAAACATTAATTATTTGATAGACGGAGGCTTACCAGATCTGATGTCTTTTAGTCTGAGGCCGTTTCGCCTTTAGTCCTGAGTGACGCAGATTTGCTGACAATTGATAGCGTTTAGTTTGTGGCACGAAGCCATTTTAACTGATATACGAGGACTGACGCAGCTCGAGTGAAAAACACATAGTCCTATGAAAAATGTCTTGCAGTTTTAACGCCTTACCTGTTTCTGCATTTTCGTCCGTTTTAAAGCAATATCCATCGCGCAGTATCTAGCAAGAGAAAAACACATGTGGCTTCAAACGGCTAATCCACAAACACACAGAGACGCACTTCCAGATTAAATTTTATACAGCCATGACAGTTCTTTACCGAAATAATGACTTTAGCAATAAAATGTTGCCATGCCTGAATATATATCAAAATTTAATGTTTTTTGCAATAATATGCGAACACTCACTGGTTAATGTGGATGTCCGCCCGGTTCCACCGCTCCCTCTCACGGTCGACTCTCTATCTCTCACGCTCTCTGAAAGTTAAAGACGCATAACGTCTCGAGTGAAAACTGTAAATATAACAATAATGACAAAAAATATGGAAAAATAAAGAGCAACTTTACTTTTCTGAGGTCAAATTGGAAAAAATACGCCCATTACGTCGGTTAATCCAGATGAGAGAAAAATGCCAATCACAACTACTGTACTATGATTCACAGGAAAATATAATTTTACTGTAGAATTTCCCGCCGTTGTATTTCTACCCATGATGCATTGCCGATTTACAGCAACATACTGTATACATATTCTACAGTATGGATTTGTTCATTTTACAGTAATAATGCTGTGAAAACTACAAAAATTTGTTACAGTGTTCTTTATAACGCAGTGAAGTGAGAGGGTCAGTGTAACAGTGGAGGGCAGCGGCAGTGCTGTGTTCCATTAAATTGCTCCCTGCCGTGTTTCCTTGCAGCGGGACATGGCTCTACTGACGATAGTGCTGCTGAAATAATTCAAGTGACAAATTAAGCTGTATCAGCTGCATAATTGGATTGGAACGCAACATGATCCAAGTAAATGAACAGATTGTTGAGGAGAGCATAGAAGCTACATTTAGCACATAGAAAGTACATGCGCATATGCTATGATTCAAAATCTGACATTTTAGCTCCCATATAAATACTGACGCAGGCCTTCCCAGTCATCCCTCACATATTAGCTTTTAAAGTGCAGGTCATATGGTATTTTAAAGTGTTGAGTCCTCTACAATAGGAATGCATTTAAGGTCTTAGAATATACATTTAATGTTACAATCATTTTGCAATGATTTCGAAACAAATTGGTTCTAAGCAGTTCTAATCTTAAGGTCTGTAAACCCCTCCCTTCCATAAACCTACTCTGCTCTGATTGGTCAGCTGGCCAAGTCTGTTGTGATTGGTCTTTTCATACAGAAACAAAACACTTCACAAGACAATAATGGTGGACACGTTAGCCGAGTGCTAACGTGACTAATTGATGAACTGAACTATTGGTGCTACCTGTTGCTATTTTTACTGCAATACAACTCAGAAAATAAAATACTGATACATTGCCACATTCTGCGGCTTTTGTTTGTAATTTTCAGTAGAAGGATAACAACGTAAGCCTTCACTACTTTCTTAGTGATAAGAAGAGTAGAAACGAATGGGAAGATGCCCATAGACGAATTAAAGACCCGTGTCTTTGTTCTCTCCACTTTAGCCCTGATCCCTTTGAGGCTTTTAGTAGACCACAGCTACTGAAAGAGCTTACAAAAAGCAGAGACAAAAAAACGCTAGATGCCATGCTGGTAGGATGTAAACATGCTGACGCTTGTCATTAAGCCGCAGCCACCTAAGGAGTTTCTCAGCACAGATTTCACTCGATATCCGGGTAAGTTTAGACTCTAATTGTGGAGAAAATCAATGGTAGAACATTTGGTTTAGGCCTACGCTTACATGCATCGCCACCTGTAAGCTCTTTCTGTAACATTCAAAACATACAAAGTTGATCTTTGGTATACAGAGGAAGTCAAAACATCTTTGAGCTTGTGTTTATCCCAAACATGCGTATGTATGAAAGTGAATGGAGAGCGTATTCTTGAGTGACTGTGGCATAAGTATGGCTGTACGCCTGATTCTATGCACCTGTTAGTAATGCAGCTGAAATATTGAAACCTGATAATTAGAAAAAGGTTGTTTTTGGCTGTAAAATTCAATGGTTTGAGAAATAAGTCTAAGTACCACATTGGCCGGAAATTTTCATCTCAAATCCTGTCAAACTTCATCAAATATGTAATTTCTGTTCTCTCCTCATTTGAAGTTGATGGTGTACATTACCTTTCCACAGCTGCAGTTTTTGTTTTGGACCCCTTGGTCTTCATGGGGAAAAACTAGATTAATTAAATGTTTACAACACCTCTCATTACATCACAGTCACTTTATCTAAATGGTAAATTTTCTTGTATTTGTCAGTTTGTTGAAGCTGGAAATAATCCAGAGGTATTTTACGCTATATCATGCATTAGGTTTCTGCTGTTGTATTGTATACAGATGTTCGTCCATATGGAAAAACCACAAAATGGCTTCTGGGAATTAATTGGAATCAAACCCCATATGTATATTTTCATACTCAAGTAAGACGTGTCAGATTACCTTTTCATTTTGAGAATCACAACATGTAAAAGTATTAAGGGATTGGGTCACATATGTAGCAGTTTAAGCATGTTAAAGGTCGAATGGCTAATGTTACATTTCATTAGTGCCACTAGTTGAAATATGCTTGAGACTAATAGTCACTTCCCCACTTAATTTTATGAGGCCTGCCAATTTACTCGGCAGTCACAAGAAGGTGAATAAAATCAGAATTGGGGAAAGTCTCATGAGTGAAAGTCTGAGGCATGCAGCCTTGCTCAGCTCGTTGTGCAAGAGCGGCCACCGGTGGCTGAGTAGTGTAAGTGCATGTGTGACAGCCTCTCAGCCGGGTCATGAACACTTGAGATTTTACCATTGTGTCAATGTGGCATCTGACTCACTGTGTAACGGTGTTTTTCACGCTCTCCCTCTTTAAACCCGATGGGCATCAGTTTTCCATTCTCACATTATGCTCGTGTGCTGCTTTTATGAAGCGCGAAACAGATTTTTATTGACTACCTGTGCCAGACGTGGAGGTCTGAAGTGGGGTTCAGGTTTCAGCTGTTCTGACTGATGTAGTGGCTCTAGTGCTGCCCTGTGTCACACTACTTTTGTTTGCCAAGTTTTTCTGTTTTTTAATAACAATAAAACCCTTTTTAATATTTATAAAACAATATTCATTTTTAATTAATATATATACACCTGTTTTTGTCTCTGTCTGTCTGTCTGTCTGTCTGTCTGTCTGTCTGTCTGTCTGTCTGTCTGTCTGTCTGTCTGTCTGTCTATCTAATCTGTGTGTTTCTCGTCTGCCTGTCTGCCAGTACACCTGCCTACCTGAAGGTCTGAATATTTCTTATCTATCTATCTGTTTCTTGTCTGTCTGACTGTCTCTGTCTATTTTGTCTGTCTGTCTGTCTGCCCGTCTCTGTCTGTCTGTCTGTCTGTCTGTCTGTCTGTCTGTCTGTCTGTCTGTCTGTCTGTCTGTCTGTCTGTCTGTCTGTCTGTCTGTCTGTCTGTCTGTCTGTCTGTCTGTCTGTCTGTCTGTTTGTCTGTCTGTCTGCCTATCTATCTGTTTCTTGTCTGTCTGTCAGCCTGTCTGTCTGTGTCTGTCTGCCTACCTGTCTGCTTATCTATGTTTCTTGTCTGTCTGCCTGCCTATCTATCTGTTTCTTGTCTGTCTGCCTATTTATCTGTTTCTTTTCTGTCTGTTAGTTTGTCTATCTGTGTGCCTGTCTATTTATTTCTCCTCTGTCTGTCGGCTTATCTATGTGTTCCTTGTCTGTTTGCCTGTCTATTTGTTTCTCCTCTGTCTGTCTGTCTGTCTGTCTGTCTGTCTGTCTGTCTGTCAATTCAATTCAATTCAATTCAATATGTGCTTTATTGGCATGACAATTATTACAGTGTATTGCCAAAGCAGAGTGTTTACATTGAATGTAAAACGTAAAACAGGTATGTACAGTATGCAACAGAAACATGCATGTATATACATTTTTTAAAAGCAGGACAAATAATGAACACATTAGAATTCTATGAACAATTTAAAATTCAATGTGATGTGTGTGTGTGTGTGTGTGTGTGTGTGTGTGTGTGTGTGTGTGTGTGTGTGTGTGCGTGCGTGTGTGTGTGTATGTGGCGGGCGCATCACTGATTTGTTGACTCCTCCCTCTTTTTGTGACAGGCATCAATGTATCTTGCTGCTAGTAAGATACAATCTTGTTTTTCACCTAATAAATATTGAAGTTGTGTTTTCTTGTTTAACATTTTAAAGTCAGGGCAAAGTGTTTCAAATTTTGGATAAAATTTTGTTCTAATTTCTTGGTAGTTAGGACAGCTGGTGAGGAAGTGTTGCTCTGTCTCCACTTCCCCACGATTACAGTATGGGCAGATGCGGCTCTCTTTGGGCAGCCAGTGCTGTCGATATCTGCCCGTCTCTATAGTCAGAGAATGATTGCTCAGTCTGTACCTCGTCATTTGTCTTCTTAATTTACAGTTTTTCACTGTACTCAGATAATCTGCAGTTGCATAATCTCTATGTAGGGCCAAATAACATTCAAGTTTACTTTGTTTTTCTGTCGTTTCATTCCAATAGGATAGATAATTTTCTTTGTGTGCTTTTATAATTTGGTTGGGCTGAATTTTGTGAATGGATATTTCATTTTCCTGATTCTGGATGTTGTTAGTTATGTTAGTGTGTTTTTGCAGCTTCAGGAGCATCTGAATCAGGGGACTTTTTTCAGGGTTCACTTCATGGTTTTTAAGGGCTTTAAAATGGTAAGAGTTGGGGTCACTCGTTTTTAGGTGTTTCCAAAATCTGATGGCTCGTTTCTCAATGCGCATTAGTAGAGGGTATTGGCCTAATTCTGCCCTGCATGCGTTGTTCGGTGTGTTCCTCTGTACTCTGAGAATACTCTTACAGAACTCAGTATGCAGAGCTTCAATCGGATTTTTGTCCCATTTTTCAAATTCGTGATTTAGGAGAGGACCCCATACTTCACTGCCATATAATGCAATAGGTTCTATGACTGATTGGAATATTTTGAGCCAGATTCTAACTGGTATTTCAATTTGGATAGATTTTTTGATGGCATAAAAGGCCCTTCTTGCTTTCTCCTTCATTTCATTCACAGCCAAATTCAGCTTACCAGTTGCACTTATTTTCACCCCAAGGTATGTGTAGTTTGGGGCATATTCAATTTTGGTCATACCAAGGGTGAAATTGTATCTCTTTCCCTGACGTGTGGGTCTTTTCTGGAATGTTAGTACTTTAGTTTTGTTAGGATTAATAGTCAGGGCCCAGTCTATCTCTTTCTGTTCCTTGCCTGTCTGACTGCATATCTATCTGTTTCCTGTCTGTCTGTGTGCTTGCCTGTCTATTTTTTTCTCCTTTGTCTGTCTGCCTCTTTCTGTCTATCTGCCTATCTATCAGCTTCTTGTCTGTCTGTCTGTCTGTCTGTCTGTCTGTCTGTCTGTCTGTCTGTCTGTCTGTCTGTCTGTCTGTCTGTCTGTCTGTCTGTCTGCCTATTTGTTTCTCATCTGTCTGTCTGTCTGTCTGTCTGTCTGTCTGTCTGTCTGTCTGTATGTCTGTCTGTCTGTCTGTCTGTCTGTCTGTCTCGTCTATTTATCTGTCTGTCTGTCTGTCTGTCTGTCTGTCTGTCTGTCTGTCTGTCTGTCTGTCTGTCTGTCTGTCTGTCTGTCTGTCTGTCTGTCTGTCTGTCTGTCTGTCTGTCTGTCTGTCCGTCCGTCTCTTTCTGCCTGTTTATTTTTTTATCTGTCTGTCTGCCTGCCTGTCTGTCTCTTGTCTATTTATTTATCTGTCTATCTCTCATCTATTTATTTATCTGTCTGTCTGTCTATTTGTTTCTCATTTGTCTGTCTGTCTGTCTGTCTGTCTGTCTGTCTGTCTGTCTGTCTGTCTGTCTGTCTGTCTGTCTGTCTGTCTGTCTGTCTGTCTGTCTGTCTGTCTAGCTGGTGGTCTGTTTCTTGTCTGTCTGTCTGCCTGCCTACATGTCTGTCTGTCTATCTGATTATCTGCCTGTTTGTCTATTTGCTTGTCATCTGCCTGTCTGTATGTATTTTTGTCTGTTCCTCTTTCTGTCTCTGTCTGTCTGTCTGTTAATCATCTGTTTATCTGTCTGCCTGTTATCTGTCTGTATTATGTTTCTCTTCTTTCTTTCTGTCTGTCTGCCCACCCACCCTGTCTGTATGTTTCTCATCTATTAATACCCTAACAACAGCATTCAGAACACTTAACACATTTAACACATTAGTTGTCACCTGGCAACCAAAAGCAGGTCATGGATAAGTATAACCTACTAAAAGCTTATATGACCTCCACACATTAAGCATCCCTAAAGTACTCAAACTGTATTCCACCTTTCCTTGTCTAATTTCTAGTTCTACAGAGTTTTTGAATTCATACAGTCAGATGGTTAAAACAGAACGATAATAGATGGCCATTGACAAATTTTCTGCTTTCTCGTCGTTTAGTCTGAGACCACCCAAACCTTGTCTCAGAAATAAAGCACGTCTGAGGTTGCACAGTTATTCGGAAATTAAGCCAACCTTCAGTTCAACCCTTTTACCAGTGTTTCCACAATACTCATTGGCCTGTCCAAACTCGAATTAGTTACGATTTATGGGCGTGAGAGACGTGTGGTTGTCTCTCTCTGTTTAGCAATCATGATGCATCACGAAGCATGAATCAGGTGGCTACAGTTGGTTAGGTGAATATTAAGCGTTATTATAAAGATAAATGTGGTTGAGGGGGTGCAAGACGATTGCTAATACACAAAACTCACTAATGCTTGGTCATAAAATACATTAATCCCACTGCCTGTTTCCTTTCAAATTTACTGGATTTCATCACTTCTGTCTCTGATCATCACTCCCTGAGGGAAAAGAAACAAAGAGGGAGTGCTCATCCATCCTGTATCCCACGAAGGAGAAGACGACTGCCAAGCACCACAGGGGAGGTCACTTCTCAACCGCTCAAGTAAGAAATAAAAGGAAAACAGATGCCATAAGAAAGTTACAGATGGGCAATCAAGCACTTTAAAATTCTACATGAAAGCCGACTTTCGAAGGAACATTTTTGTCAAGGCCCCATTGTTCTGTCAGACATAATTCAATGTCAGTTTAGCATCACTCTCTGGACATTAGATAACATATAAGTGAAAGTTTATAATGCTTTAGCAATTCATTTTAGAGGTTTTAGTTGATTAAAAAAACGTAAATGATTTAATTACATGATATGCCAATTACATACGCATGTATTTATTGAGTAAAGCCCGCAAATGTAAACAATTCAAAGACAATATTTTGACCACTGGGTCAAGGTTAGTAGGTATGATACAGTTATCAGTATATTTCATTTATTTATTTATTTATTTATTTAATTTCTGGGTGAATTATTTATCATTGACATCATTTATTCCGGCCATCTCACTCTTTACACAATGTGATCTTATTAATCATATGTAAATTGTGGTTCTAGCACACAAAAGTAATGAGAGTTACATAATCAGATTACTTTTCAAGTAACTAGTAAATTAACAGATTACTTTTTTAATTTACAAGGAAATATCTGAATTACTTTTTCAAATAAGTAACACCAGTTACTTAGTTTTTCCATTTATTGACTGACAGCTCTTCTGCCCCCATGTTTAGAGAAATTGGGAGTAAGTGCAGAACTACTGAGTAAACATGATGCTTACCATAGTTCTAGATTAAATGTAAACATGCATTTATTTATTTATCTTACTTGCACCAAAACATATTCAGTATTACTCAAAATTAAAAAAAAAAAAAATGAAAAAGTGAAATGCAAACTCAGAATATACCGTGTCATTATTTCTTTAACAAAAGTAAAGGCAAGATGGAAAAACCATGTGTGACAATGTTAGAACACCCTATGATGACCCCACTTTTTACAGCAGTACCTTGAGGTAATCATTTTATGTAAGATTTTATCAGCCTCTCACATTGTTCTGGAGGAATTTAGGGCCACTCTTCTTTGCAATGTTGCTCCAGTTGTGGGCATTTGTTTATGCACAGCTGGACTTCCCATACAGAAATGTAATATATGACATATATGTCCCTATATCAGAAGTGCTACTCTCATATATGTTTAATATAGGGCAATATATTATTATCACATATATCCATCTTCTGGATATATGTAGATATATGTTTATAACATATATGAATTTCCCATAGTACAATTTGTATATAAACATATATTGAAAGTATATATATGGTTAACTTTTATATGGTATTGCATGTTATGACCATATATGTTTACAATATATATTAAAATTGTATATTGTATTATATGATATGACCATATATGTTAACAATATATATCAAAATTATATATGGTAGGCTACTCTGTTTTGACCATTTTTTACCAATGTAAATATTGAATTTATGCAAGTTTATTAAACTGTCACAAATCCGGTCTCTGTGGCTCCCTCCAATCGCCACCAGAGGGAACCATCACCAGAATACTAGTTCCCATTTGGACTCCACTTCCCATAACCCCGTGCCTGTGACTGATCACCCACAGGTGTCAGTCATCACCCACTGACTATTTAGAGCACTCACACGCTCACCTCCTCGCGAAGTCTTGTTTTGCTCTGCATACATTCTAAGCGTTTATTCCTGGTCTGATCTCTCGTTGCCTACTGTTTGTTCTTGGACTCTGTTTGATTGCCGCCTGCCTCTCGACCCTTGCTTTGTCTACCGGATTATCCCTGTCTTATCGCCGCCTGCCTCGACCTCTGCCTGGACTGTTTATGACTCTGGTTTGTCTGCATTGCTCTGTTTACTCCTCGCTGACCCTGATCTGTATGTTTATGAGTTTTCCTTTAATAAAGTTGCAAATGGATCCCACTCACGCTGACTCCTCGTCACAGAAGACTTCGCCGCATCCCGATCCAGCAACTGTCTACCAACTCACCACGGAGTTATCTGCTCAAGTGTCCGTGTTGGCGGTTCACCAACAACAACTTACCCGCCTCACTACGCTCACGGAGGAACTGGTAAAGACGCTACAGGCTATGCGACTTCCCGCTGCTGAACCATCCGTCTCTCAACCCAGCCCGCCGAGTCCAACCATGGCAGTCTCCACCACCACGACCAGCCCACGGCTTGCATTTCCGGATAAATTTGATGGAACTCCATCCAGATGTAAGGGCTTTCTTTTACAATGCTCTCTGTTTGTTAATCAACAACCAGCCCTTTATCCTAATGACTCGAGCCGCATAGCTTTTGTTTGCTCTTTGCTGTCCGGCAGAGCGCTCGATTGGGCCACGGCAGTATGGAGTGTGGATGGTGCCACTTTTCCCTCTTTTGCCAGTTTTACACAGAGCTTCAAGGAGGTGTTCGAGCATTCAGCGGATGGTAAGGAGGCTGGAGAACAACTGCTTCAACTTCGTCAAGGCAGAACCTCAGCTGTGGACTATGCTTTGTCTTTTCGCACCCTGGCGGCTCAGACTGGCTGGCCTGATGAACCCCTTAAGCTGCTATTCCGCAAAGTACTCAATGCCGATCTGCAGTCCGAGCTGGCATGTCGTGATGAGGGCAAATCACTATCCCAATTCATTGACCTGGCCATTCGTCTTGACAACCTCATCCGGTCACGCCGTCCAGCACGATCATCCAGCTTCACTGTTTCGACCACCTCACCACTACCAGAGGGTGAGCCCATGCAGCTAGGAGTCACTCACATCAGTTCGGAGGAGAGGGAACGACGGATGCAACAGAGCCTTTGTCTCTACTGTGGGCTACCCGGGCACATGAGATCATCCTGTCCCACACGCCCATCTCGTAGAACTGCTGCGGTGAGTCCTGGTTTTCATTCACATTCATGTATCAAAATTCCTGTAACACTAAAGACCAAGAGTAGAACCATTCAGACTACTGCTCTGGTTGATTCAGGGGCAGCTGGGAATTTTATAGATCATGATTTTGCCAGGGCTCATTCCATTTCTCTTGTTCCTTGTACCTCTCATTTGGCAGTGGCAGCAGTAGATGGGCGTCCACTAGGCTCCGGACAGATTCAACACACCACCAATGATCTCACCTTGTGCTCCGGGGCCCTTCACACCGAAAGCATCCGTCTGTTCGTCCTGTCAACTCCTCAAACTCCCATCATCCTAGGCTTTCCATGGCTGGAGAAACACAACCCCACCATCTCCTGGACCGAGAAACAGATCCTACGATGGTCTGATGCCTGTTTGGAACAGTGTCTTCCCCAGATCTCACCCAGAGCTAAGGAGGTCGAAACGACTGACACCTCCCCCAATCTTCTACGCCTACCTGAAGAATACCTGGATCTCGCCGATGCCTTCAGCAAGGCCAAGGCCTCACAATTACCTCCCCATCGCTCCATTGACTGTTCCATAGAGCTGGTACCAGGATCTCATCCTCCCAAGGGCCGTGTATTTCCCCTTTCTCAGCCTGAATCCACGGCCATGAAATCATACATCGAGGAGGAACTAAAGAAGGGATTCATTCGTCCATCTATCTCTCCCGCTTCGGCAGGCCAAAGTATCGTTCCTGGGATACATCATCAGTTCAGAGGGGGTTGCTATGGATGATTCAAAGGTACGCGCCGTTGTTAAGTGGCCTCAACCATCTACCATCAAGGAACTGCAGCGCTTCCTCGGATTTGCAAACTTCTACCGACGTTTCATCCGTAACTTCAGTACTATCACCGCTCCCCTAACGTCTATGATCAAAGGAGGCAGAAAACGTCTCTTGTGGACCCCACCAGCTGTTGAAGCATTCCAGGAGCTCAAGAACAGGTTCACGTCAGCTCCCATCCTGCATCACCCTGATCCGGATCTGGAATTCATAGTGGAGGTAGACGCATCCAACACAGGCATTGGCGCGGTACTCTCCCAAAGACACGGTAATCCCTCCAAGATGTTCCCATGTGCTTTCTATTCACACAAACTCAGTCCCACCGAACAGAACTATGACGTCGGTAATCGAGAATTACTGGCCATGAAGGCCGCCTTCGAGGAATGGCGTCACTGGCTGGAGGGAGCTCAACACCCCTTTGTCGTGCTCACAGACCACCGCAACTTAGAGTACCTTCGATCCGCCAAACGTCTCAACCACAGGCAGGCCAGGTGGGCTCTCTTCTTTACCCGCTTCAATTTCTCAGTCACCTACCGGCCAGGCACGCAGAACACGAAAGCGGACGCGCTCTCTCGACTCTATGAGTCCAACTCCTCACCTACCACCCAGGAACCCATCCTTTCTCCAACCATCGTTGTGGCTCCCGTTCGGTGGGATATAACGACGGAGATCTTAGAGGGTCATCTTACCGATCCATCCCCAGCAGAGTGCCCACCTAACCGCACCTACGTTCCGCAAGCCCTAAGACAGAGACTCATGCAGCTTGTCCACTCTACTCCCAGTTCAGGTCACCCTGGCATCACCGCCACGGTACAACTCCTCACCAACCGTTACTGGTGGTCTTCACTGCAGGCTGACACTATCACCTTTATAAGGAACTGCGCTACCTGCAACACAACCAAATCCTCACATCAACTACCTGCCGGCCTTCTCCAACCACTCCCCATACCTCAACGTCCCTGGTCACACATCGCCATCGATTTCATCACCGATCTCCCTCCATCTTCAGGTTATACCACCATTCTCACAGTAGTCGACCGATTCTCCAAAGCCTGTCATTTCATCCCTCTGCCCAAACTACCATCCGCCCTCGAGACTGCAGAAGCCCTGTGTAATCAGGTATTCAGGTTTTACGGCCTTCCCGAAGACATCCTCTCTGATCGCGGTCCACAGTTCACCTCACGTGTCTGGGCTTCCCTCTGCAAACTGCTCAATATTAATGTCAGTCTCACATCAGGTTACCACCCACAATCCAATGGGCAGGCTGAGAGATTAAATCAAGAACTCACCCGATTCCTCAGATCTTACTGCCATCAGAACCAGTCTGACTGGAGTCGGTACCTCCTATGGGCCGAATATGCCCAGAACTCCCTCCGCAAACCATCTACTAACCTCACTCCGTTTCAATGTATTCTGGGCTTCCAGCCACCACTCTTCCCCTGGTCTGGCGAACCCTCCGAACTCCCAGCAGTCAACTCCTGGCTTCAGCGGAGTGAGGAGACATGGGACCTGGCTCACACTCACCTCCAGAGGGCTGTTCGCCATACTAGGGAGATGGCGGATCGCCACCGACGCCCTAATCCACGCTATCGTCCTGGTCAGTGGGTGTGGCTGTCCACCCGAGATCTACGTCTTCGACTCCCGAGCAAGAAGCTCAGTCCCAGGTACGTGGGTCCCTTCAAAATTCTCAGAGAAATAACTCCGGTTTCATTCAGATTGGCTTTACCTCAAAATTACCGCATCTCACCCACTTTTCATGTGTCCCTGCTCAAGCCCGCTGGTGGTCCGAGAGGAGTGGAGAACCTAGAGGAGACCGGTGACCAGGGTACCCCTCCTTTGATCATTGACGGCGAGGAGGCTTACCAGGTCCACGAGATCCTGGATTCACGTCGCCGAGCCCGAGGCCTCCAGTACCTGGTTGACTGGGAGGGGTATGGACCGGAGGAGCGCTCTTGGGTCAACGCCCAGGACATCCTGGACCCTAATCTGGTAAATGACTTCCACCGCTCCCATCCAGATCGGCCTGCTCCAAGGCCTCGGGGTAGACCTCGGCGTCGTGCACCTCCTCGCGTCAGGAGCCGCTCGCAGGGAGGGGGCTCTGTCACAAATCCGGTCTCTGTGGCTCCCTCCAATCGCCACCAGAGGGAACCATCACCAGAATACTAGTTCCCATTTGGACTCCACTTCCCATAACCCCGTGCCTGTGACTGATCACCCACAGGTGTCAGTCATCACCCACAGGTGTCAGTCATCACCCACTGACTATTTAGAGCACTCACACGCTCACCTCCTCGCGAAGTCTTGTTTTGCTCTGCATACATTCTAAGCGTTTATTCCTGGTCTGATCTCTCGTTGCCTACTGTTTGTTCTTGGACTCTGTTTGATTGCCGCCTGCCTCTCGACCCTTGCTTTGTCTACCGGATTATCCCTGTCTTATCGCCGCCTGCCTCGACCTCTGCCTGGACTGTTTATGACTCTGGTTTGTCTGCATTGCTCTGTTTACTCCTCGCTGACCCTGATCTGTATGTTTATGAGTTTTCCTTTAATAAAGTTGCAAATGGATCCCATTCACGCTGACTCCTCGTCACATAAACATATATGCCTAAAAGATACTGCTTATTGTAAATCACATAACAAAATATTTTTTGCTTAACTTTATTGTTTCAATTCAGTTTTCTGGGGGAAAAAATAGAGATGAATATATAACCTGTTCAAAAAATGCCAATGTACTAGTTACTTGTAGTAAAAGGAATGTATTATAGAGTTATTGAGGGGGGAAAAAAACATCATGTAACTGTTTGTCCATATTTTGATGCTCTCATCATCAATGAGCTAAAACGCATACGGCCACCGTACTTTTGCGCATGCGCCAAAATTCAAACACACCCGCGCTAACGGCAGAGTCTGAGCAACGGCTGGGGCTAAACAAGTCATCTGCGGTAAGATGTTTTTGTTAGCAAGTGGAAGGATAACAAATGTGCCAATACATTCACATAATAAACGACAATGATTTTATAGACAGGCACGAAGACAGACCGACATCACTGAGTGGAAAGGATGAAACGCCTTTGAATGTGGCAGCGGTGCAGGTAATTTATGCTAATTTACTCAACGCTTTATTCCTACACTAATATTACATAGAAAATAAGTGTTATATGATTGTTTTGGTCTGCAAGAGCCTCTGTCTCTATATAGATCAGCTAATATTCCCTGTCATTGTTTTATATATGATGTTATGATTACAGCTGCATTGATGTGTTTTGCAATTTGCTCACGTTAAAGTTAATTTTACCTATTGGGTAAATTAACGTTAGGTTAAAGGAGAAGTCCGGTGTGAGCAGGAAGGAACTTATCAGGTTATCAATTTATCAGGTTGTAGTTTCCTTCCTGCTCGTCACTCGACTTATCGTGACTAAATTCAAGATGGCGGCGATCGGTAATTTTACTAAGGGGAATGTCTGTATAAATCTTCTTGTAAATAAACTACCAGTGCTTTTTCAAAGTTCTCAATGTCTCGTTTTAAATGTCAGGGCCCTTGGAAGTCTACCAATGGAGTGTGGCGCTACTTTGTGCCTCATAAATGGTGTAAAACAGTGATTTATTTACATGGCTAGTCCGATGCCCTATTCACCCTCATTGACAACCTGTTGTTAGCATCGGCTAACTAACGCCAGATTTCGGACTGCAGTGGACAAGCCGACATGAGCTATGAAGGGTAAGTTCACACTCGGTATCATGATTCAACACACTTTAGGTCAATATCACACCGGACTTCTCCTTTAATCTGTATGGAGATACTGTGAGCTCTTTGTTTTCACTGGATAAGCAATGCCACATTTGGAAATGATTTAAAGCTGTCTGACAAAAATAATGGATGAAAATTGTAATGTTTATCTCTGAGATGTAGTCTAGACTAGAACTATAAAACTGCACGAAATGGAATTATTTAAATACAAGCACCTTGAATTCATATAGTAAATTACAGTACTTGGTTATGTTGCACCAAGTGCATTGACATGTAAGTAACATGCCTAGAGTGGGTGCATAAGCACGTGCATGTGCATATTGCATAAAGGTACAGTACACTAAAGGATGTGTTTATGGGGTTTTAAAAATATGGTTAATCTATTGTAGTAAGTTTTGTTCATATCTTTACTGATAATTGTGCTATTCTTGTTTGTGTCCCATGAATAGGTAATGAGTCCCGAAATTCTCAGAAAACAGAAATGGAGGCTAAACTTGCAGATGTGAATGGCAGTGATGTGAATGATGGAGCGTCTACACAGAAAAGGTTAAATATGTAAACAAATGAAATCAACAAAATATTTCAGTTAAAAATGTGTCTCCATGTACTATTTAATAAAATTCTAGTGCATTTAATCTATTAAATAACAGTAGAGTGAGTGAGTTTTTGGATATGATAAGATTAAACTTATTTTAGTGAATGAAGTACCACATTTCAGCTATCATTTTGTTAGGGTGGGTACACAAAATATTATTTTATCCTTGCTGTAATCCCATTTAGCAGCATGTTAGCAACCATCTTTTTTAAGAAACATAAGAGTTTAAAAAATAAAAATCAAAAGTGGGGTTTAGCTGGTGTGTTTTATGTCGTAGAATAAAATGTGAAAGGATTATGAGTTTGTGTGAACGCCGGACCTTATTAAGGGATTTAATCAAAATTGTCATTCAAAAACCCATGTCATAGTTCCACCCCTCTATTTCTTTTCTCCAGGCCAAAACGATGCACATATTAGGTATTATGAATGTCAACACTTTATTTAATTGATGCTAAATAGCAAATTAAATTGTAACCTTAGCTGTGAACTCTGTTATTGAGCATTTGGATTACTATAGTTTAGTTCTTCATGTATATAGAGACATATTATTTGAATGGGCATGCTCTGTTGTTTTGCCATGTCCTTGTGGTATCTGGAAATATTTTACAACTACAACTTGTAATTATTACCTAAATAATGAGTATTCTGCAGTTTTAAAATAATGTTTAACTTTACCAACTATGTTTAATACTCAGTATATTTGTCATCTTATAGTAGTTTATCACTTTAAGATATAGGCACAGTTCTAACTAAAAAGCAAAATTAAACTTTGGTACAATGTTGGATTGCAAGACTTCAGTAGGTTTTATATTTTAATATCATGTTGACTAAAATCAAGTTCATATATGGTTCAGAAATTTATTTTAATTATCTATATATAATTATTTTTTTTACAGATGCTGGAATCCAGACATTTCTTCACCTGGGGCCTACTGGGGATGGCAATAAACCAAAAACTAACCAAGCTGTGGGAATACAAACCTGTAGACCTTGATGTTCTGTTTCTTATGCCTGTTCAGTGTTTTGATCAGTTATATATGTAATTGTTTCTTTTTTTCTGTTTGATTGTGCATGTCAGTAACATTTTTTTCCCCTATTTAAATAAATTCTGTTTAAATAAAGATGTTTCTTTGTGTAGCTTACTATACCATTTAACATTTAAGGCTTAAGGTGTGAAATGTGCAATGCACTGCAACTTTGTAGAGTGAAGTGTCTCACATGTGTCTACAACCTGTATTTATAGATCAAAGATCACATATTAAAATATTAAATATATGAAACCATATATTTCATGCATATGTCTAATTTGTATACAACGTTATAAAAAAATACATATATCTCACATATATTAATAATTATATACATTACATATATGGCAATACATGTATTATACATACATAAAACATATATTTTTGTATGGAGTAGACTTATATGTCAATATATGAAATTGTTCCATTTTCTAATAGGAATCATATATGGATATGGCATATATATATATAAAACATGTATTATATATGGGTATTTCATATAAGCTGGTGTGCTTGCGATAATTGTCCTGTTGCATGTCCCAATTTTGGTCCAACTTTAGCTGTCGAAAAGGATGGCCTCACATTTGACTCTAGAATACTTTGGTATACAGAGGAGTTCATGGTCGTCTCAATGACTGTGAGGTGCCCAGGTCCTGTAGCTACAAAACAAGCCCAAAATTATCAGCTTTCCACCAGCATGCTTGACTTTTGGTATGAGGTGTTTGAGCTAAAATGCTCTTTAGGTTTTCACCAAACTTGGCACTGTGCATTATGGCCATCTCCACGTTGGTCTCATCTGTTCAAGGAACATTGTTCTAGAAGTCTTTTGGTTTGTTTAGATGCAACTTTTTCAGATAGAGGAGGCTTTCTTCTGGCGAGCCTTCCAAGCATGTCATACTTGTTCCATATTTTTTTAATTGTACTGTCATGAACATTAGGCAGTCGTGGCCTAATAGTTACAGAATCGGACTTGTAACCCAAAGGTTGCAAGCTCGAGTCTCATGGCCGGCAGGGATTGTCGGTGGGGGGAGTAAATAACCAGTGCTCTCTCCACCCTCAATACCACAACTGAGGTGGGTTCCTTTGAGCAAGGCACCGAACCCCCAACTGCTCCCCGGGCGCCCAACGACCAGCTGCCAGAGGATTCCGCTTCGTCTTAAAGCGTTTCTGGAGTGGTTATGTTTGCAATATTAACAATGATTTGAAAGAAGAATAATTCATTTGTTATTTGTGGTCTAGGTCAGGGGTGCCCAATCCTGTTCCTGGAGATCTACTATCCTGCAAAGTTCAGCTCCATCCCTGATTAAACACACCTGAACCAGCTAATTAATCTCTTAGGTAGCACTTGATAATTACAGACAGCTGCGTTGGAGCAGGGCTGGAACTAAAGTCTGCAGGTAGGTAGATCTCCAGGAACAGTATTGGGCTCCCCTGGTCTAGGTGGTCATACAGCGTATGCTTGCAAATACGGGACAAGCTGCATTCTGTATAGCTTTCATACAACAATTGCTGTTTGTTCATTTGTTAACGTTTGTGGTTTACTATTTGAGATCACGTAAATTAAATATAAGATGTTTAGATTATACTATTTAGATAACATTGATTATAATGTATGGTTATGGTAAATATGACTGTGATAGTGACTGCTCAATGCTTGATTTGATTCCCATACAAACAGTAAGGTTTTACTGAAGACATGGGAGAGCTGCATCTGACCTGTTTAATTTGTTCTTACCAAATGGTTCTCCATCTGCTTTGATCACCAGGAAAAAAATAAATTATAAGAATGCTTCCTGTCTGTCCTTTGTTGAACCACACACATTTACAACCACACAGATTTACACTGCATTGTCATGAAAAAGAAAAAAGGCAATAGCAGTGGTTTCTGACACCATGGGGCTTTTGTTCACATTAGGGAGTTGATTTCTATGCCAAAGGACCTACATCAGTGATTCCCAGCTGGTGGTACTTTAGAGTTTTAGCTCTGTTAAATGATGACCAGAGCTGGCTGGATTACTTACAAATTGTAATCTGTTACGGATTCCGGATTACATGACAAAAATTGTAGTCAGTAATGTAATCCGTTACATTACACATTTTAGGTAACATAATCAGATTACTTTTAGATTACTTTTGATTTAAGTCATTTATCACATTGGTTTAAATATGATTATCTTGTAACACAATAATGTAAAAAATGCAAAGAGTAAGAAAATATGTTCCATTCTTTGTCATTTACAACATGAAGTGCATAAAACAATATATTACATCAAGGTTTCCCAAACTAGGGTTCATACAGGAACTGCAGGGGGGTTGTAAGTTTAATGAAAAGCCAACAATGAATTAAATAATTAAAAAATATAAATACAATAAATCATTTTAAATCAAAGTCCCTTTCAAGGAAAGTCTCTTAACTTGGTGGCCATATTTGCAACGCCTCTGGGCAGTTCATACAAGACCAAGTTATATCTTAATGAATTGAGGAATACAGAAATTTCAAAAACTGCTCGTTGAACTCACATTTAAATTATATATGTCAAAGCAACAAAATCTGAAAATAATTGCCCCATGAATGTTGTTTCTTATGCTCAAATAGTGTTTAAAAAGCTTATTTTTCAGGCTAGACCAGCCAATGCGCATGCGCACGTGCTTATGACTGCGTATGCACATTGGCTGGTCTAGCCTCAGGTTTCTATGGGAAATTTAGCTCTTTCATTTAGAAGGTGGGACTATTCCAGTGGTCAAATGCTGTGTCGCCACCTTCCTAATGACTAGTCTATGTGTGAATGTCCACAAAACTGGACTTTCTGAATGTATATAACGGTAGGCTATTTTAATAAGAAAAATTTAAAAGAGAAATTAGGGAGAATCAATGAACTGTATTCTGATTACAAGTATTTTAAAATCTGATTACTGGAATCTGATTATGAAATGCAGATTACATGTAATCAGTTACTACCCAGCTCTGATGATGACACATAACACATTTATCCTGTAGTTTATTAAATAATATTCATCTTTCTTACCAATAAGTGGTTTGTTCCAGACATTTACTAAGGTGTCAATATTAAGCCACAGGAGCCCGAACATGAAAAACATTAGTAAACATGCACACAAGGACTTCAAAGAATTACAGTTGCTCTTTGTGATGTAAAACAAAGACCAGAGAACTGTAGCCTATTTTAGTCTCAACATGAGTTAAAAAATGTTCTCACAAGCCATGCTGAGTAATCTGCTATTGGAAGTACAACTTTGTCCCATCAGACATATAAATATGAAATATGATCTATTGTTAAATCAACATCTGTAAACTAGTTTTTTAACCATCTTCTTGCTAGCCATCTTTTGGATGAAAATGAAAAGAAATGTCCATGAGATTAAAAAAAAAACACATTAGTTCAGTCTGATAACAGACTTTTACCACAGCTAAAAATAATTGTCATGTATATGATTCATTACGGTACAGTGATTATTGTTGGCTTTTATAATAATTTGCTTCAGATTTTCTTTTCAGATAAAAGCATCAAATAAATAATTAAATGATAAGATTATAAAACTTTTATAAGTCTTATAACAACACTTTTGTAAAATCTCCATATAAAACTCTGAGCTGAAGCATGTTATGTCCACTTTTAGTCACAGAGAACAAGACTTTTGCTTTCTAAGGGTTTAAGTCCAGCTGTCATTAAGTGTTTAAAGAAATTGAGGTGGCTTATGTGTTAAAACTAAAACTGGAGGGATGTTATATTTTCTTGTCGTCATCCTCAGCCTATGCGAAATGCTTCCCGTGTCCCATGATCAACCCATCGCATAATCCATGTGGAATGTCTCTGAAAGCTGACAGCTGAACCAAGGTTGAAGATGGGACAGAAGAGCCAATTGAATTCATTTATTATTTCTCTAGAGAAATGTACTGAACTGCTTAACGGAAACTGGAAGCTGCAGTTGGCCTGAATGAGATGATGACCAAGACATCGGGTGCTGCAGCTGTGAGAAAGTCCCAGATTTAGACCAATGACTGATGAGTCTCACTAAACGCTTTGCTTCCTCGAAAACGTACATCTTTTTTCACATTATCACAACAATAAAGCCACCTGCCTAATATTGTGCTGCCAAAAGAGCTCTGATGCATTAAGGCATGGACTCCACAAGACCTCTGAAGGTGTTCTGTGGTATCTGACACCAAGATCCTTAAAGGGATGGTTAACCCAAAAATGCTAATTCTGTCATTACTCACCCTCATATCTTTTCAAACCCGTAAGACCTTTGTTCATCTTCAGAACATAAATTAAGATATTTTTGATGAAATCTGAGAGCTTTCTGACCCTGCATAGACAGTGACACAACTACCACGTTCAAGGCCTAGAAAGCTAGGAGAATACTTATTGAGCGCAAAGAAAACAAAAATAACAACTTTATTCAACAATTTCTTCTCTTCTGTGTCAGTCTTTGTTGTGCATTCACAAGACTATCACGACATATGCATGTGGTGCTGCTGATGCTGGAGCCGGTGTTCTGACATAGAACATCCATATCTCTTAGTTCATTGTCTGTATATTCTGGTTCAAATAAGTGAGGCTGAGCAAAAAATTACAAGTCATCCTCGCTGTCAAAATCTTCAGACATGTTTCCAAAGACTGTCTTATGTACAGCATGCATTTTCCTCTGCTTGTAAACAAGGCACAGTGCATCCAGATTCTACGTCCGAACACTGGCTCCTGCGTCAGCAGCACCACACCCAAACTCAATCTGTAGTTTATTTCTTAAGACATCGCCTATTTGAAAATGTGCTTTGCTGATTTTGGAGATGTGAGCCCCAGGTGAGCACCGGGCACTCGGTGCTCATGTACGCTGGCTCTGATGTCTCTGCAGTGGTTAAACATGAGATATACAGTGAGGGAAAAAAAATTGATCCCATGTTAATTTTGTATGTTTGCCCACTGACAACGAATTGGTCAGTCATACTTTTAATGTTACGTTTATTTTAACAGTGAGAGACAGAATAACAACAAAATATCCAAAAAAATAATAATTTCAAAAAAGTTATAAATTGATTTGCATTTTAATGAGTGAAATACGTATTTGATCCCCTATCAATCAGCAAAATTTCTGGCTCCCAGGTGTCTTTTATACAGGTAAGGAGCTGAGATTAGGAGCACTCTCTTAAAGGGAGTGCTCCTAATCTCAGTTTGTTACCTGTATAAAAGACACCTGTCCACAGAAGCAATCAGTCAATCAGATTCCAAACTCTCCATCATGGCCAAGACCTAAGAGCTGTCCAAAAATGTCATTGACAAGATTGTAGACCTACACAAGGCTGGAATGGGCTACAAGACCATCAGCAAGCAGCTTGGTTAGAAGGTAACAACAGTTGGTGCGATTATTTGCAAATGGAAGAAACACAAAATAACTGTCAATCTCCCTCAGTCTGGGGCTCCATGCAAGATTTCACCTCGTGGAGTGAGAATGGTGTGTAACCAGCCCAAAACTACATGGGAGGATCTTGTCAATGATCTCAAGGCAGCTGGGACCATAGTCACCAAGAAAACAATTAGTAACACACTACACCGTGAAGGACTGAAATCCTGCAGCACCCACAAGGAATTGAGCTCTTTGAGCTCTCTCAACTCGCCGTGTTTGGAGGACAAGGAATGCTGCCTATGACCCCAATAACACCATCCCTACCATCAAACATGGAGGTGGAAACATTATGCTTTGGGGGTGTTTTTCTGCTAAGGGGACAGGACAACTGCACCACATCAAAGGGACGACAGACGGGGCCATATACCATCAGGGCCAGGGCATTGAATCCAGCCAGGGCACTGAAAATGGGTCATGGATGGGTATGATCCAAAACACACGGCCAAGGCAACAAAGGAGTGGCTCAAGAAGAAGCATCTTAAGGTCCTGGAATGGCCTAGCCAGTCTTAATCCTATAGAAAATCTGTGGAGGAAGCTAAAGGTTCGAGTTACCAAACATCACCCTCTTAATGACTTGGAGAGGATCTGCAAAGAGGAGTGGGATAAAATCCCTCCTGAGATGTGTGCAAACCTACAAGCCAACTACAAGAAATGTCTGATCTCTGTGATTTCCAAAAAAAAGTCATGTTTTGCAAAGGGGTCAAATACTTATTTCACTCATTAAAATGCAAATCAATTTATAACTTTTTTGAAATGTGTTACGCTGCTGTTCCATCTGCATAATTACCGGAGCTGCGTCGCCCCGTCCCCGGGAGTTCACATCCCTGAGTCGAACTTGCGAAGTCTGAACTACCAAGGATGTAAGTCTGAAATTTGCGTACTTGGTATTAAAAAATGGCCCTGGACTGGGAGGAGCAGTCGCGCAGTCCTACGTCACCAGTCTATTTGTCTAATCTTCACGGTACTTTAGGACGCGATGAGAATGCAGACAGCCACAGGTCTGGGGAAAAAAAAGTTCCTGGTAATTTGGTGGAAAAGGTGCTATAGGTGGCATGGTGCAATATCCTGTTATAAGAGGCCACTACTGTCAGGGAACACCACTGCCATTGAGGAATGTACAGTATGTGGTCTGCAACAATCGTTGGGTAGGTGGTAGGTGTCAAAGTAACACCAAGGTTTCCCATTAGATGATTGTCCAAAACATAACACTGCCTTTCTGCTGCCATCTCTTCCCCAGGTAAACAACTCTCTAGTCTCAGCCTCAGACATCAAGCCCACAGAACATTGGCTAAACGTCTGATGCATAAGGCACAATTAGCTGGAAACACTTAAGGAGTTTCAAATTCATCATCGGATTGGTTAGATTATACAGGATTTCCGGAAGACGTGTGTCACGCTCTTCAACGTTAAATCCGGAAACAAAAATGCAGTGGCACTAAAGCCCCTCATGCAAGAAGAAAGTAGTCGTGTTTACAACTGTGATGACAAGCTCTTATCAGGATCAACTAAATGCTGGATCTTTAGAAGTATGTGTAAAATGTAAAGTTCGTGGCATAGAATCTTTAAAATATGTCAGAGAGTTTTACACACCAGTTTGTTATTGTGGCAACATTTCTACCCCCCTAAACATGACATGGCACAAAATGAAACGTGATTGGTTGCTTTACCCGTCAGTCATATGGCCTCTTGGGTGGGCCTTGGCCATTCAAAGCGGCCAAGGCTCCCAGACCTTCAGTGTCAGACTGACGGTCTGGCTATGCAAGACTGACAACTCACACACAACCCAGCGACTACACCAGTTGCACTTCCCTAACTCTGGCACCTACTCTGGGCCTTGTTTTCAAACGATTTTTGTTACATTGTTGTCTGTTGCTGTCATACAAGCAAGATGTGGCGGTTGGTTGGTGTGGTTTTTGTCCCTCCCCTCCTCCACTGTGAGTGGATGGCTGGGTAAAAAGTGACAGTGATGAGCACTGCATTTTACACAAAGTTGAACATTCTTCAACTCTCAGCTCAAAGAAAAAAAACATTGAGCACGTAGAGCTCAGCATGAAATAAATGCTTAGCACCTTGCCTCGCTTCTGCCATTTTAAAAAACACGTTGCTCCTATTGAAAACAATTGAAAAAATATGCTAGCCTCTTTAAAATGGATTGCTGGACAGCCTAAAGTTGTCAGTAATATTGATTTGCTTGAGTTGTGTAAGCTGAAGCTAAACAGTGAATATATATAACACTGTTATATTGCTTTTCTAGCAAGGAAATTAATATACAATGAATAAATAGCTGTTTAACAGTTCTAGTTGAATGACAGGTTGTTTTTGTTAAATGTTGATGCTTCAATTAGTAATTATTACCAATTTTAATTTTTGGGTAAATGTAGGATGTTTTTTTGAAAAATGTTTTTTTACAGGAACACAAAAGAAGATATTATGGACCCCATTAACTTGCATTGCATGCACAAACAAAACATTTGGTTACACTTTATTTTAAGGTGGCCTTATTACAGTGCAATTATACAAACGTAGTGAGTAATAATAATTAACAACATATACCACTTACTATAGGGTTGGGGTTAATATTAGGTTTTGTTTTGGGGTTAGTGGCTTGTAATTGTGCATAATTTACTATTACTAGTAAGAGTCACCTTTTATATTAGGTGACCTTAACTATAATGTACTTACAACAAAAAAATAAGTAAAATCTACTTACATCAAAAAATAAGTGCAATGTACTTGTGGTCATATTGCATTGCAAAACACTATTGCTTTTATTTAGGTGGGATATGGGTAAGGTTAGGTGGTATGGGTAGGTTTAAGGGTGGGTTAGGGTGTAAGGGATGGGTCAACAGTGGTAATTACAGAAATTAATTACAAATGTAATTACATATAGGTTTTTAAAAAATAAAAAATAACATGTATGTACAAAATAAGTACATTGTACCAAATGATTAATTTAAATGTAAGTACATAGTAGTTAAGGCCACCTAATGTAAAGTGGGACCCTAGTAAGTACAAGCAACGTGTAACAACACTCTTAGAAAGAATATACAAAAGCTGTCATACAGGTTTGTAATGATATGAGGATGAGTAAATGATAACCAAATTTTAATTTGAATTCCATTAAAACCTGGAGCCAGATTGGTGCATCCCTGTGTTAAAAGTGTACTATAGTTTGAAAGGGAAAGCAGAAACCTTAAGTAGTTCCAACAAATTTTAAACATCTGTCAATTTAGTTCCCCACCATCAAATTATCAAGCTTTCAGTGATGGACCCCCATGATCAGATCAACAGCGCTTCCACCATGAAACCGAATTCTCAGTGAGTCACAGAAGCATGGGGCCTCAACTTAATACATGGCGATCTCCTTCATATTACTCCAAACATGTGTGTTGATTTTTCGGTCTTCTCTGCATGTGGTCGCTATGAGATTGGGCTGGTTTTGCCCATGTAACAGTCCTGCTCTGTGGTAACTGCTCTGAGAAAGCATGGAGCAGGACTAACACTGCGTCCCTATCAAAACCACATGTGCTTTCTGTTTCCCCATGTGGCTGGTGTTAGAGAGCAGAAGGTATGACCCAGGTAGTTTACATACAGGATTTAGTTTTTCCCTGCAGAGAATGATCTCCTGGTACCTTCACAGGAGGCCGGCAGACATAAATCAGTTATTACATATTGCCCTTTGAAAAACATTATAGTCTTTCAGCTATAGACACTATAGACATCAGTCATTTCAGATGTCTTTAGAGCTCTCAATCAATTTTAGACGTTTCTCCAAAAGGTCAATGCTGTCCAAACAATTATAACTATTATTTTGGCACTTATATCAATTAAACACTCAGATTTTGATGTGTTCTCTACTGATTCTTTCAGGGGGTTTCAAACTTGATGCTAAGGACCGCCAAATATAATGATAGTCCCTTCCAAAATCTTCTTCCACTTCCTAAAATAAAATGTTTTAAATTAATACTTTTCTTCAGCAAGGCTGCAATAAATAGATTTTTTTTCTCATGACAGTAAAACCCAACCTGCACTGTGGTTGGGTGCGGGAGCTGTGGTTTCCAGAATTAAAATAAAAAAAATATGGTAGCAATGTTTTAAATTTTACAGTTTTTACTTAAATTTATATTTAAATACCGTAATTTCATTAACTGATATAATGTTAATGTACCAACCTATTGAAGTACTGAAATCTGTTTTGTACCTTTGTAATACACTGATAACCACCAAAAGCAGGTGGTGATGAGAATGTCACATGATGTACTAAAGCTCATCACAAGCAGCTTTTAAATATTAACATATATAGAAGGTGCACAGTATCATGCAATAAACATTAATTCAACAACATTAGATGTAACATACAACCCTAATGTACAAAACTGATTAAAAAAAAACTAACCGTATACTACCGTAAAATTACATGCAATGTAACTACAGTTTGTCACCGTATATAGTAGAGGAACTTACCATTAACCATTTTTTTTTTTAATTTACTGTAGCATTTTTTTACAGTTTTTTACCGTTAAATTCACGGCCATTTTTTACAGTGTGATATTATGATAAAAAAGTACCTGTGGGAACATTTTCGCAAGACGCAATGTATGTTTCGTGACATATTTGATGTGAAATGTCCACTGAGAGGCGCTAAAAAAAGTGTTTGTTTTTTCCCCGGAACAGATGAATGTACATATGGTACGTTTTATCTGACGTTGGTTTTGTACTAGGGCTGACACCACAGCCCAGACACGTGACAGGACCCCTCCTCTACGGAACGGCTCCAAGACGTTCCACAAGGCCGAAAAAAAAAGTCTGGAGGGAGGAGGAACGGGGGACTGGTGGACCAGGGGGAGGGATGGCGGGCCAGGCCCGTGTAATGGTAGCAGGGCCGTAGACGAAGGCTCCGGGAGGCTGGGTGAGACCAGCGTAGGACCCGGGAACTTGGGCAGGGCACGACCGGACCCAGGACAAACGTCCGCGGTCACCGCCGCCGGAAGAACGTCAACGGGCATCACCGCCAGAGGAACCTCAGCGGGCATCGCCGCCAGAGGAACCTCAGCGGGCATCGCCACCAGAGGAACCTCAGCGGGCACCGCCACTACAGGAACGTCAGCGGGCACCGCCGCCAGTGGAACGTGAGCGGGCACCGCCACCGCCAGAGGAACGTGAGCGGGCACCGCCGTCAGAGGAACTTGAGCGGGCACCGCCGCCGTCAGAGGAACCTCAGCGGGCACCGCCGCCGCCAGAGGAACGTGAGCGGGCACTGCCAGCAGAGGAACTTGAGTGGGCACCGCCACCAGTGGAACGTGAGTGGGCACCGCCGCCAGAGGAACGTGAGCGGGCACCGCTGCCAGAGGAACGTGAGCAGACATCACCGCCAGAGGAATGTCAGCGGGCCTCGCCGCCAGAGGAACGTTCGCGGGCATCGCCGCCAGGAGAACGTCAGCAGGCACCGCCGCCAGGAGAACGTCAGCAGGCACCGCCGCCAGGAGAACGCCAGCGGACACCGCCTCCGTCAAAGGAACCCCAGCGGTCACCGACGTTAGAGGAACCTCCGCGGGCACCGCCGCTTCGGGAACAGAGTGCACGGTCGCCGCCGCGTCGGGCACAGAGTGAGCGGTCGCCGCCACGTCGGGCACAGAGTGAGCGGTCGCCGCCGCCTCGGGAACAGAGTGAGCGGTCGCCGCCGCCTCGGGAACAGAGTGAGCGGTCGCCGCCGCTTCGGGAACAGAGTGAGCGGTCTCCGCCGCTTCGGGAACAGAGTGAGCGGTCTCCGCCGCTTCGGGAACAGAGTGAGTGGTCGCCGCTGCCAGAGGAACGTGAGCGGGTTCCGCAGCCAACTCCACCCTGAAGGCCGAGCCCTTCAAGTACAGAGCCCGATTTACATACTGCTCCAGTGACTCCTCGGGAAGCCAGTATGAAACTATGGACTTGAACGGCTCAGCTATTGTCATTGATTGTCAGCCTTTATTCACCTGTTTCTTGTGATTTCTTATCAAAATCCTTAGTAGTAAATAGTGTAAACTGCAACGCTAATGTCAGAGAATAGCATAGTTTAATATCAGCGGGGCATATTGTCACACAGTGTTACATCGTTCCCCATCTGCGCCACCGGAGTTTAAAACTGGTTAGTGTCTTCTGCTGGTTTGCGAAGCATTAATAAACGATCTAAACTGATAAATAACAAAGTGGAGATTAAAATAATAGCAGATTTGTCTAATTTTAAATGAATACTAAAAACTGAAATGAAAAGTTTACTTCAGCCAGAAATGTACTTTTACTATGGTAAAATAAATATTCAGCGATATCTTCAAAAGGCTTTTGAATTTTGGCGCTCTTTTTTCTCTGCATAGTGTTGCTATGGCAACTAGTAAATACCGTAAATTTGGTTATGCTAGCATGTGTGGAAATATTTAAACCACGTGTGTTACAATTAACCCCGCGTTAGGTTGTGCCCCGCTCACCCCTACTTCTTGTTACATATTTCACTTCTTGCGATAAACTTCCCACAGGTACGTTTTCGTCATGAGATCAGGTAGACTTTACAAAAAGGAATATAAATAGCTGGGTTCTATTTTCTGTGGCGGATGGATCTGGCTCGTCTTTTGTGTGTACTTAGCATGTTTCTCAATTTAACAAAGCCTGGCAGGTATTAGATATAGAGTTTCTTTGCCCAGGCACATTCATTGTGTGGTAATCGTGTTGTCACTATGAACAGTAATCCAATACTAACCATGATCCAATTCAACATCTTCAGTGGCTTGGCATTACCTCTGGGCCTCTCAGTTGGTGTCTACAACACTTTTGCTTTTTCTTCCCACCAACTGTGCCACTTATTTTTGGTACCCTGTGAAATTTAAGAATCAAGTAACCAAAATGGCACTCAAAGGAGTGTTCATAAATCATTCATTCTGCTGCAGACAACAACTGGGTGTGATGATGGCAAAAGTCTGGCCACTTCTTTTTCATACAACTTTGTGATTGTGATAGAAGCGGAGCAAGAATGATGTGCCTCATTAACAAATCTGCCTTTTCAAATGCATTACATAAATCATTTTATTTATGATAACAACACAAGTCTTGTTCTCAGGACTGGGATTTATTAGACAAACATTTAGAGTCACTTGCCCTAATGGTGTCGAGACTGTCTTTGAAAGAACAAGAACAAGTTCCTGGATAACAATGAACTTTTGAAAGAAATGTGCAGTCGATTTAGCAATGTTTCAGACTACATTTATCCTTTTAATCATTTTTTTCTACAATTCAAAAAGAGCAAATACTGAGAGCATATACCTGCGATGTAAACCACCTGTTCCCAGGCAGTTGTTGAAGCTGATTTCACTGACATTCTGAACCCTGTCTCTGTGGATATTTCTATCCTCTATGAAGACTGAATTTTACCAGAGGCTGGTAGTGGTATATAGTCATGGCTCCATTTAAAAAATATATATGGAAACGACTGCCTGAAGGGATACACAACAAAAACCCATTATATTTTTTTCAAAAGTAGTTTTCAGTTTCTAATCCATAACGTCTGAAAGTATAGTTCACACAAAAATGAAAAATTCATTCTCATGTTGTTCCAAACTTTCTTCTGCGTAGCACAATGAGATATTCTGAAAGCCAGGTTTCTCTTTTCTGTATAATTACAATGAATTGAAACAAAGGCAAAAGCAACATAAAAGTGGTCTATATGACTTGTGCACTGTATTTCAAGTCTTCTGAAGCAATGCATCAGTTTTGCGCGAATAACAGACTGAAATTTAAAAGATTCACTCCAGTAAGCTCTGTCTGTTCTTCACATTTGTGTATCAGACAGTGCTGGGTAGTAACTGATGTAGGATCTCAGTGCGAATCAGACAATTCAGGCAATTCAATTCGAAGTTTTGAAACACTTCTACAGACCCAAATTCCACAAGAGACCCAGCATGACAAGACTCCTGTCGTAAAATTTGTCATTTGACACCCTGGCGCCAGCCAGATTGAAGCAAACCTAACCAACTAGGAACTTGCAACATTAACACAAAAGGACACTTCTTGATCTTCCCAAGGAAGGAGATTGTCAAATATGGGGCAAGTAACCAAGATTAATGGTCAAAGAGATGCACATCTTGAACATCACATGAGAATCATTAGAGATTTCGGTTGGTGGGCTCCCCCACCCGGAGGACAAAAGACTGAGATTCCTTCCCTAAACTTTTGACCTCCCAGCTCAGAGAACGTACCCTCACCTTCACAATACGGCCCAGAAAACTGTCTATTGATGTATATATGCACCTAAAATGATGCTAAAAAGGACTCATGAGCAACTCATCATTTCTATACGTAACTTCCTATCACTCACACATTTGTCTATTATGTTTTAATCACTCGCTGTGTATGTACTTTTTGATAACTATTGAATAGCTTAATGTTTCATATTGGTGTTTGGTATGCCTGAGTTTGAAATTGCATTCTCGAAATGTTTCTGTAATTCAATTCTTTGTAAAATGTATTATAGTCTTGTTATAGAAATCATGTCCAAATTTAACTTTGCAAAGAGCGGGAAAATTGGGACCACGGGACTGATCAGATAACATTGTGATTTATGGTTTGGGAGGAGAAACCAGAAGTACCCCGAGTTAGGACAATGGTTTTAATTGGTCAAGACACCATTTGGGATGTGTCCAAACGCTGAGCTTAAATACTCAGGACACCATCAAATCATGCTCTTACTCTCTTCTCTTTTACCCTTACTCTCTCACTCCCAGCCCTTCGTGCCTCCGCGTTTCGACGCTGTTAGCGTTCTATGATGAACGCTTCCTGGCCTGCATGCCAGCTGCTCCTCTAAAGGAAACATGAGGAGATTGTTACACTTCTGTCTTTTACTTTAATTCTGTTATTTCTTTCCGTTGAGAGTTTCGTGTTCTAGTTAAGTTTTGCCTCGAGCCCCGACCCAAACGTCCGTGCTGACCTGAACTTTAACCAGTGCACAACTCCGCATATCCAGCCAACGCCCAAGACATCACATTGACCGACCACCAACCAATCAGCAACCTCGGGAAACCCCTTTCTGGAACGAGCGACAAAAGGAATTCCCTTAACACAAAAGCAACGCAAGTACAACTTCCAGATTCTAGCTGAACTGGTGCATTTGATATAAAGTTTAATAACCTCTTTGAGAGACTCAATACGAGGGTTAATTAAGTGATTGATGGTTGTTCATGTCGCGTTATTCAACAAAGGAGAGGAGACCTGCTTAACGTGTCAACTCAGCTGTTCAACTTTTTATTCTTCCCGTCTTACATACAGTTCTTCTCTGTTCCCTTTTGACTCCACCCAGCCCCATTCTCTTAAAGAGCCCCATAACGAACACAGAATAAACACATAATAAATCACACCACATCTCCCCTTCTAACAACACTTGCAATGGTAAGATATAACATGACTATTAGTTAGCTCTCATATTACTTTTGAACTTAACCCCCATGCATTACCACATCACTAATAACTGAACAAGTGGTTTGTCTTTTGCCTTATTTCCCTGTAACCTTAAGTTTTTTTCTCACTATATATGAAACTCACACAAGCTCTGTGAAATTTATAAGTCCAGTCTCTTTGGTTGGATCACTGTTCTTCCTGATCGTGTTTTGACTACCAGGGGAGTTTTGACTATTTGAGCTGTTGACGATTCCGGAGAGTGCTCCTCCTCTTCTGTTTGATCACCAGTTTCAGGGAAACTCTCAGCACATGGTTTGGTGTTCGGCATAGGGACAAGATGACGCCTGTTCCTTCTGATGGTACCGTGAGGGCTTTCCACCAAGTATGAACGAGGAGCTAAATGGGATGCTACCACAGTACCCTCAGTCTTAGTATCCGTAATCCAAACTCTCTGACCTGAAGAAAGGTGACTGAGTTGTCTTGCACGGTGACGTGTGTTGTAACTTACAGCCTGCTTCTCCCTTATTCCCTTTTCCTTTGAGGCCAAAGTGGTGTAATCAGGGAGGTTTGGAATCAGAAGCGATTGATGCTGGGGTATTGGTGTGCGTAACCTTCGTCCCATTATGAGCTGAGCAGGACTGTAGCCATTTGGCAGCGGTGTTGTTCTGTAAGCCAGCATTGCCAAATAGGGGTCTTTTGCTTTGCTGAGAAGATGCTTTACCGTCTGAACATGACGCTCGGCTTCTCCATTGCTTTGAGCAAATCTCGGGCTGCTGGTGATGTGACTGAAGCCATAATCGCTGCAAAATGTGCAAATGTCTGGCTGGAAAATTGAGGTCCATTATCTGAGAAAAGGAACTCTGGAATTCCATGCCGTGAAAACATAGACTTTAAGTATACTATTACATCATCAGATCTTGCAGGGGTTAATTTGGCTATTTCCACAAATCTGGAAAAATAGTCCACTACTAGTAGATAAGTGCTTCCATGTATTGAAAACAAGTCAGCACCCAGCTTAAGCCACGGTCTGGTTGGAAAATCAGAGGGCATTAAAACCTCTGTTGGATTGACTCGTTCCTTAATACATGTTGTACAGTTTTGGACAAGGTCATTTATCTGTCCACTTAGACCCGGCCACCACACTGAGTCTCGAGCACGCAATCGACATCTAGCAACCCCCTGGTGCCCTTCGTGCAGCTTCTCCAGGACTGTGCTGCGCATGGCTGAGGGTATAACCAGCCGGGATTCTTTTTTAGTAGAAGACCATCATGGACTGTGAGAACTGCTCTTTCGGGCCAGAATTTCCTCACCTCACCTGTTATGTGGCTGAGGTCTGGCCATCCTTCCTGGCATCGCTCCATCACCTCAGAACAGGTGGGGTCCCTTTTCAGCTGTTCTCTTAGCACAGCCAAATAGTTAGGACTGGAAGGCATGCATCCTACAACAGTCTCCACATAAATATTTGTGTCTTCCATCAAGTCAGCATCAGAATTGTGTTCTCCCAGGCTGTTTGTTACTGGTGAACGAGACAATGCGTCAGCTGTCACCAACGTTCTGCCAGATGTATGTGTGATGGTGTAATTGTACCTCATCAACCTCATGCGGAATCTCTGAATTCTCGGAGGAAGTTCAGCTAACTCTTGAATGCCTAGCAGGCTCACCAGGGGTTTGTGGTCTGTCTCCAGATGGAAGTGATGTCCTATAAGGAAGTCTTTGAACCTTTCACATCCCCAGGTCAGACCCAAGGCCTCCTTTTCCACCTGGGCATAGCGCTGCTCTGTGGGGGTAAGTGAACGTGACACATAAGCCACCGGTTTCCACTGCTCCTCTTCCTTCTGTAGGAGAACTGCACTAAGGCCATATGATGATGCATCGGCAGACAGTTTCAGCTCTTTGTTTGGGTTGTACAAAGCTAGCACAGGGGTGGATGAGAGCTCCCGTTTAAGATCGCTGAAGGCCTCTTGCTATGCTTTACCCCAGCGGTTTCTTTTTGACAGAAGGTCCCTCAGTGGCCTGTCCTTCTCTGCAAGGCATGGTATGAATTTACCTAATTGGTTTACCATACCAAGGAAGCTGCGGACTTCACTGACATTGGATGGCTCTTTCATTTGCAGCACCGCTCTGGTCTTGTCTGGATCAGGTCTCACTCCGCTCTCCGTAATTATATGCCCCATAAACTTGACCTCCTGTCTGCCTAACTCACATTTTTCCAAATTAAGTGTGATGCCAGCTTTTTCAATCCTTGCTAAGACTGTGTGAAGTCTCTTGTCATGCTGAGCCTGTGACTCGCCCCAGATGAGCACATCGTCCATATGGCATACAACACCAGGCAGTCCTTCAATCACCATCGACATGCGTCTCTGAAAATGCTCTGGTGCTGAAGCGATGCCAAACGGAAGCCTGTTGAAAAAAAATCTTCCAAATGGGGTTATGAATCTTGTATATTTGGCTGATTGGTTCGAAAGTGGAATCTGCCAGAACCCCATGTTTGCATCCAATTTACTGAAGACTTTGGCCCCACCCAGCAGTCCAAGAGACTGCTCTACTGAAGGCAAAATGTACTTCTCCCTACACACAGCCTCATTCAGTTTGGTGAGGTCAACGCAGATACGTACTGTCCCATTCTTCTTTGGCACAGGTACCATGCCAGAACACCAGTCAGTTGGCTCCTCTACCTTCGTTATGACTCCAAGCTACTCCATGCGCTCTAACTCTTTTTTAACCTTTCCCAACAAAGGAAGTGGAACTCTCCTGGGGGTTGCCAGGGAGAATGGAGACACATTCGGTTTGAGCTTGATGGTGTAAGGCTGGCGTACCATACCTAGGCCTTGACACAACTTTGGGTACATTACTTTGAGCATGCTCACATCCACACTGTCAAGCCGAGCTACAAGATTGAGCTTTAAAATTGCTGGCCGACCTAGAAGTGCAGTATGCAGATCTTTAACCACATACACATTTTCTTGTACAGTGAGCTCACCTTTGCTAAGGGACTCATGGGACATCCCAATTACAGAAAGTGGGCTGCCTCCCGGCACAAGTAATGGTTTGTCCGCATTTTCTAGAGTGAATGGCCCTTTTGCTATCTCTCTGAATGTAGACTCTGGGATGACTGTAACATCAGTGCCTGTGTCGATTTTAAATTTTACTTTATGGTGTCTAATAAACAGCTCCACATCCCATGCATCCTGGTCTGCCTCAACTGTGCCTAAAAACCAGGGCTCTGATGATTCATGGCACTCCTCTGCTTCAATAGCATGCACTGTTTTGGCAGTTTTACACATCTTGCTGTAGTGCCCTTTTTTTCCGCATGTGTGGCAGGAAACCTCTTTAGCTGGGCACTGCCATTTCCCATGACCAGGTATCTTTCCACATCTTTCACAGAGCCTTCTATCATTTTTGTTCAGAGATGAGGTTGATGCATGCTTAGTAAAGTTGCTCTTTTTGAATTTTGACGGGCTCTGTTTAACTGTTCTGTTTATTTTTGCAGCCACTGCATCAATTTCAGCTCCACATCTCGAATCACCTCTTAAGTCAGTCTGCTGTTTTTTAATGACTTCTGATTGTCTTGCCATACTAATAGCTTTCTCAAGAGTGAGGTCTCTGTCAAGCTGCATCCGCTCAGATAGTGTACTGTCCCTTAGACCAACTACAAGTCTATCTCTGAGCAGTTCATCATGGAGAGAACCATAGTTACAGTTTTCTGCAAGAGCATACAGGGCTGTTATGAAGTTATCAACTGGTTCATTTGGCTGTTGCACTCTTTGATTGAATCTTGCTCGTTCATAGAATACGTTCTTTTTGGGTACGAAAAATCTGTTAAATGTCTCTTTAACTGTTTCGTACTCTTGCCGCTGCACGTCGGATAAAGGCTGCCCTCTTAACACATCATCTGCCTCATCTCCCATGCAGTATATTAATGTGTTCACCTGATTCGCCTGAGAGCTGACATGTAAATTACTGGCCAGTCGAAATCTTTCAAACCGCCGTATCCATTTCTCCCACTCTTGAGGCTTTGAGAAATTGAACGGCTCCGGAGGCTGAATTGTGAAAGTGGCGCTCGGAGGCACGCCTACACTCGGCTGGAGTTGTTGCTGCGCCGCCACAGGACCCGCGTCGTCCTCGCTCATTCTGTTCGCTCAACTCGATGACTTTTTTTTCTCTTTTGTGCTCTCCTCTGTAGCACCTCTATTATAACTTTACTTCTGACACCATGTCGCGTTATTCAACAAAGGAGAGGAGACCTGCTTAACGTGTTAACTCAGCTGTTCAACTTTTTATTCTTCCCGTCTTACATACAGTTCTTCTCCGTTCCCTTTTGACTCCACCCAGCCCCATTCTCTTAAAGAGCCCCATAACGAACACAGAATAAACACATAATAAATCATACCACAGTTCAGGTCTAAGCAATTACACATATTGCTATAAACTTGGGACTTCATATTTTCATTCCTTTAAACTCATTCTTTCCTCACTTTCTCTTTCTGCAACCTGTGTGAATGCATGTGTTTATGTTAGATTAGTTTGTATGTGTTAGGTTTATCCAATAAAATCATATTTTTTTTAGAAAAGATAAGTATCTTGTGTTTCGTGCTTACAAGTTAATGTCTTAAACTGCCGATTTTGCTACTGTGCTAATATATAGTGTTTTCACTATACTCTGCATAGTAATATCCATTACAGAGTTTGTTACACGGTTCGTTCAATGAATCGCGAGTCGACTCTGAACAGCCGTAAAACAGCGACTCTGTTCAAATTCCCTTTTGGGAATTATAATCGATTCCCTTTGAGCTAAATTAAATGTACATTCTCCTACATTTTGGTGGAGAACGGCGGGCAGTTTAATCTAAATTGTAAGCATAAACCAAGTTATTTAATATTTTCTATTTCTGCGGATGAAAGCTTCTGAGTCTAGACCAGGGTGTCAAACATACGGCCCGCGGGCCGAATACGGCCCACTAAGGCGTCCAATACGGCCCGCAGGATGCTTTGAACAATAATATTTAATATTAAATCTTTTTTTATTATCATTATTATTAGTAGTAGTAGTATTAAATAAATATATACGAGTCTATATACGAGTATTCGCGGCAATATTGTCTTTGGTTTTATTCATTTATTTTTATTCTATCATTGATAATTTAATTGTGCTTTTATTGCGCTTCAGCAGGAACCTCTAACACGCATACGCATTCCAAACCAAAGCGGCGCCTAAATCAAATTTCGAGAAGATGTGTGGCAAGCACTCGCGTGTATGGTAAAGGCAGCTGAGCTTGTGTGTCCTGAGAAAAAACAGGATTTTGCTAGTATTAGCTTGTCAAGAAACACTGTGGCTGAAAGAATTGAGGACCTTGCAAGAGACTTGAACCGTCAGCTGAAAGACAAAGTTAAGATATTCATTGCTTTCTCTGTAGCACTCCATGAGAGTACTGACCGCCTCTCTACTTTTAAACTGTAGTAAGTCTAATGTTAAGGTCTGAGATCGTACAATAAGGTCAATATTGAGCGTGTCCCTCATTTCTGTAATGCCTTATTTATAGTTGAATTAATGTCATTGCGTGTTCCAGTGTCATTCAATTGCTATACTCCCGGCCAGGGAATCTCAGTCACCGTTAGCTGAACAGAACTAAACTGCAGTAATTAAAAGGGAAAATAAATCGACAGATAAAGAATAATTGAGCGTGTTCCTCAATCTATTTTAAAGGCCTTATTATTCATAGTTTAATTGTCAATGCGTGTTCCATTGTCAAATCAACTATGTTATTCAACTCCCTTGGTTAAACATTAGAAATAATGCTTGCCTGTTTGTGTCTGTTCACTAAGTGAAACAGTGCGATTTGAATGGGAGTGTTTTTAAAATCTTGATCAAGTAAAGTTTAACTTTGAACCAACAGCGAATAAAACCTGTTGTGTTGTGTTTACGTGCTCAGAGAAACTGGCACGGAGATTTACGATCCGGCGAGATCGTTTTGATCATTTTGTTCCTCATTTGCAGCGCCAAGCTGCCACTTAAATGAAGTTTAAATCCAACTCTGAACGAACTTAAGAGTTTAAAGCGCCACATCGCAAAAACAACTAGAAGTGGTGTTTGTTATTTATACAGTGTTGAAATGCGCCGCCATTTCATGTAACATGCTTAACTGTACTTGCGATGTAATGTTTCATGTGCTTAGTCCACTATTGTTTGTTTCGGTTGCCGTAGTTACGATCGTGACACGGAAGTCGTAACCTGCTTCCGGAGCAACTCTGAACTGCGCACGCGCAGCACATTGACTTCATACTATAAATCAGGGCTATTCAATTGGCGGCCCGCATCTTCGTCTGGCCCGAGGGAGCAGCAGGTGGCTTGAATGGTTTTTGCACTAATTAGTTTGTCCACTAGGCAGCGGGCCAGCCAAAAAAGAAAAGCAAGAGAGCCAAGAACAACAACAATCTACCGGAGATCGCAACATCAATAGACGGCAGATTTGACAATCGCTTGTAGGGCTCCAGACTGTGACCAAATGGTCGCATTTTTTCTGCCGGTGCCACTAAATTTTGTGAGCGGTCGCACTGGCGCGACCACCGTGTTATTCAACTCATAAGCGCTGCTATTTCTGTTTCATATGAGAAACATTAAACCGCAAACGAAGCGAAAGAGAAACCAAAGCATGCCACGTTTGAGCTGCGCAGCGCGGACCGTTTATCAGCTCGGACCGCAACGCAAACACACTTGTCCAAGCTCAGAACAGCCTCGGGAACCGAGTTGATTTTGCGACACTGTTACTGCACAGTGCTGCGAGATCCAGTGAAAAGTGTTTGAATTCGCCCAGAATGAATTAAGGTTGCTGAAAGATCAGTGAGAATCATTCAAATTCTGCTCAGAATTCTGTTATTAACAGCGCTGATGTAGGCTATGTCAGAAAACCAGAAGTCACACCAACTTAAGCAAAGTCGAATGTTATTACAGTATTCATTTCAGGGTTTGTACAACCTTTTTAAGCACTTTAAAGCTCTTATGATCCAATTTGAATGTTATTTTGATGGCCAAAATATACTTTGTGGTAAACAAACGTATGTAAAATTAAAAACATAAAATAACGATTATAACCAGTATATGGCAATAATAATCTGGATATTTTATGCATATACAATGTATAGTTTATGTGAAGATTGTTTTAAAATCACCTAAATTAAAAGCTGTTATATATTTCAGAGCCTATTAAATGTTGGGCTTTCAATTCTACTGTAATGTTGAATGGACATAATTAATATGTAAAACTGAGAGAAAATTCATTTAATAGAGACACCAGTAGCAATATTGATATCAATACTTCATTAATAATAGGCTACTTGGTAAAAAGACGCTATTAAACACATATTTAAAAATACTTTGTTGTTTCTACCTTAATTTGGAGGTTCATTGTGAAATTATGACAGTATAAATATATAAATGAGCGATTATTCATGATTAATTACAAAAAAATGTGTGATATTTTTTTTTTTTAATTGATTGACAGACAGCACCTTAACTTTTTTTTAGTGAATATGCATTTCAATGTAATTGTATAGGCCCCCTAGAAAAAGATCGGGACGGCCCCCATCCCCTTGGCCGGCTTCAAATTTCCAGTTCGATAATCCGGCCCTCAAATGGATCTAATTGAATAGCCCTGCTATAAACAAACTCCACGGTGATGCTAAGCTAATGAAACTGTTGCTTTTACATTGAAGACTATGCTAAAGATTAGCCTCAAAGGTTAGCAGTTAGCATTAACATCCAGTGGTTGAATACAGTGTGTTTGGGCAAAGCTAAAGTGATTTAACCCTTTATACCTCTGAACTAATACACCTGTTGGTCTATTTTTCTGTCTTATTTCTCAATTTTCTAACTTTACCACTTTATATGCATTTTACTAGAAAGGGGAATATTACTTCACAATTATTAATTGTGGAGAATTCAAATTTAATTCAAAAATTAAATTAATTTGGAATCATTCGAATTTCCTCCTCTGGTCATTTCATATGATCATTATTTCTAGTATTCTCTCTTTTAGACCAATCATTCTAGGTATTAATAAGCCTTGAACTTTGAAAGTTAAGGTTAACTTACTTTACCTAATTGATTTGTTACCCCTATCAACAGATTCTATTCAGAATCACACTTACTCATTACTTCATTGCATTTTACCCCTATTTCTTCCTTTCTTGGTTTTACAATTAACCTCCATTTTTATTTATTTACTTTTTTTATTTCCTCCTGCATTTAATTTCATTTTGATTACTTTGCCGTTTATTACTTTTAATTTCACTTTACCCTACCTTTCTCCTTTACCTCCTTGTATCCTAGCTTGGGAACGACACACCCGAGCCTTAATAGGAGACATTGTTATCCCTCACTACGAGTTCAAATAAATTAGAAAGACAACTCTCTTCCACTCAAATTTTATTGTTGTTTCATTAGTTGTGCAGCAACTATAAACAACACTCTACTCGTAGTCGGGTATAACAGCCACGCAGCCTGTGAGTGGACCCGATCCACTCAATTTACTGAGCCTCCTTCTCTTCTACTCAAGTCTCTCCTGCTTTCTTCCTTCTTTACTCCTCACATTTGCAGGGACCTGTAAGAACCATCAATCGATTCTAAGTGAATGAAATGCAAAATCTTGTCGAAGAACAGTAATCATCCTTATGAATTTGATTGTAATCAAACCCTCCTTCGTTCTTCCTAACCTCCCTGCATTTGAAAACGCATTCCAAATTTTTGCATCTCATCCCATACTGAGATCAATTATTGGAGGTAAGTGTTGAACACCCGTCGCTTTCGAAGCCTCCTTGGTAAGCGGTCCAACTGTAAGGTGTTTGGTGTCAATCCTGTCAGACTAAGAAAAGAGATACCAGCATTATTATTATTATATTCTCACATCTCGAACAGAGATATAATAATATTGTTTACCTTTTGACAAAATCTAAGTAAAATTCCTCCCAGTGGAAAAGGGAATTGTTTCATTTCACTGAATTGTTTTCACCTTTTTCTCTTTTTTCCTCTTCTTCATTAGAGTGACGAAGTCTTCACATCCATAGTCTACCTAGACACCCTGAGACCAACACTAACACTATCACCACACTTCATTAGGGGTTCACAATCACTAACACAACACTTAGTTGTCCCACCACACATAGGCTTCTACCCCACACAGATCTGTGTCAGTCTCCCTTCTCCTCAGCGTGCCAACATGCCGCAGACTGCAGACCCCCTTGCCCATGGGGAAGATGTGAACACTTGGTTGAGAGGCATGACAGACAGCCTCGCCCCCAAGACCTTTGAACTGTTATTATTAGGGCCCGAGCCCAAAAGGGCGAAGGCCCTATTGTTCTTCTAAGGGTTCTTATTTTTTTAATTTTTTTAAACCTTCTGGGCACTTTTGGGGGCCTTAACATACTCAAAAACTCTTGAAAATTTGCACACACGTCGGAATCTGCGGCCATCAGGACGCCACAGAGGCTGGGACCCGGGCGTGGTTCAGGGCCTCTACAGCGCCCCCTGGAACACAGTTTGAAAACTTGATGTACTGCGCACACATACTTGCACGTATTGATATGAAACTCGGTACACATATAGATCTCACTGAGCCAAACAACTTTTGTACTCTATGTCATGGGCTGAACGCAACAGGAAGTGAGATATTTAGGGCTGTTTAAAAAGCGCATGCTCTGGAATTTAACGTACTCCTCCCAGGGTTTCCATAGGATTGTCACCAAACTCGGTCAGCATGATCTCAAGACATTGGGGACGCTAAATTGCGAGGGGATTTTTGATATCTCGAACGGTTTGGCCGTGGCAAGGCGACAAAGTTATGGCGAGAAATGAGAAACAGGAAGTGTCTAATTACTGTTGCACACATTGCTTGATTCTTATGAAACTTCACCAGTTTGTTTGTTGTATGATGCCGATTCCATAAATGTGACTATTATGAGTCAAAGTTATAGCGCCACCAACTGGCAGCAGGAAGCGTGTCATTTTCAAAATCCTTTGAAATCAGCCTCTTAATTTTACTTGATTTTCTTCAAACTTCATCAAAATAATGTCAAAACACGGCCGATGAGAATATGTAAAGGGGTCGATGATAAATCAAATACTGCTGCCATGGCAACGTGTCAAACTTTAAAATTAGATTCCTGTCTTTTCGAGGCAGATAACATGCTTAGAATTTCATGAAACTCAACACACACGTCAATATTAATGATAGTTAGACACTGGCAAAAGGTCATAAATGGGCGTGGAGCAGGCACTCTATGGCGCCATCTTTTGACAAAAGTTGGGGAGTTAGTTTTTCCTACAGTCACCAAACTCTGTACATATATTGTTCTCATCAATCTGGACAACTTTCTAAATCAAACTCATTAGCTAAGACAAACAGGAAGCCGGCTATTTTGATTTGAATGTGGATTTTTGGAAAAATCAGGCTGTAAACAAATTCACACTCCTTCTAAGAAAAATAAGGTATTCACACCAAACTTTTTTAACATGAAGAGAAGATTCTGAAGATGTTAAATTGCGAGCGGATTTGGGATATCTTGAACGGTGTTGACGTGGTGATTTTTTAAAGATGTAGTAAAAAACATAACCGTAATTTTTTTATATCTTTAAAGTGCAGCATCCAAACTCTTTACAACTTTTTTCACACAGAGATCTTATCATTCTGAGCAAGTGCTGTAAATATAATTTTTTTACAAGCTTCTATGAATTAAAGAAAATTAAAAATCGAAATCAGAAACCTGCTGTCACTCTGGGTCTCTGTGTGTGTGCGTAGTTGAGTCACAGTAAGAGAGACTGAAGGGGGAGGGGTGAAAGGAAGAGAGAGAGTGAAACCCATTACCCCATTACAATACTCAACTTGATTTTTAAAGATATTTTGAAAGAAAGAAGCGTTTATAGAGCACTTTGTGTATTGCTGTACACCCACATGAACTGTGTTCATGTTCATGTTAATTCACAGAACATAAACTAATGTTAAAATATACTATTTTACCATTAAACAATATATGAATACTTTTTTTGGCTTAAAATTAAAATTAATAAATACTATTTAATTATTGTTCATGTTAACTAATATAGTTAATGTTAACAAATGAAACTGGTTGGCAATTTTATATATTGTGTGCATGTGTCTGTGTGTTGATTTTAAAGTTTAACCCTTTCAATTCAGTAAACTTTAAATCCAAACTGGCTGAGGGTTACTGTGAATGCATGTGCCAACTGGGCACCGTTTTCCTAATTGATTCTTTGTTATGTAGCGCTTAAAAGCGATGTCTTATAACAGGAGTCACCTGCAAAGCAATATCCACACACAAATTGAACAGATAGGTAACGATGACATTTAAGCAGAAGTGGTGGACGTAAAACAAGCAATAATAACATTTTGTTATCATCATGAATTACATGTTCTTATCATCATCATCAGAATATAGGGAAAATGTTCCCTATATTGTGAACGGCTTTGGGATATCTTGAACGGTGTTGATGTGGTGATTTATGAAAGTAACAATAAAAAAGATGAAGAGTTATTTTCATATATCTTTAAATTGCATTATTCTTACTCATCAAAACTTTTTACATATAAAGAACAAGAAATTCTTAGGAAATACGTGTAGTTTCAAAATGTTATCATGCTCAGAGGCCCCAAAAACATTAAAAGTGTCAAATAAATTCGTCTGATTAAAGCTCTAATACCAGGGATGAACACTAGAGGTCCTCATAAGATAAGGAATCGTTTGACCTCTAATGCTATTTAGCTCATTGTCAGTGTATAATAATGACAATAATCCATAGAATCAGTTGATATGTACTGTACTGTCAGTGTAATTTTACATAATTATTTTGTATAGGTGCTTAAAGAGCATTAAAAAATTTTTATCTTTTAAGGAAAAATTATGTGATTTAAATACATATATACACTCTGACTGATAGAACAAAGTATCTTATAAGTATGACACTATACTGCTCAGTTCACTTAATTAGAATGAGAAACAAATACAAAAAGGCCAAAAAATCAACTAAGTTAATATGTATTTATTTTTAATATATTTGTTTACAATTATTTCACAGATGCTTATAGACTATTAAAATAATATTTAAAAATGCTTGTAGACCATAAAACATGGTAACTATTTAAAATAGGGTCCAATACCTACAAAAAAGCCTCTTGGAGCAAAATTTGACACCCAACAGGAAGTCAGTTATTTTTAATTTTCTCAGCAAATTTTGTCATTTTTGCCATTTTCAGGCCTCGTACTTGAAGGAACTCCTCCTAGAGATTTATCCGGATTAACGCCAAACTTGCTGAGTGTAATCTAAAGCACTTTGTGACGGTAAATTGCAAAGATCTAGAGTTTTCATTGGAGGGCGTGTCCAAATCGGTATCGCAAATTTCGATGTTTCGCCATGAAAAAGGAAGTTTCTATAACTCAGGGATACAATGTCCGATCTGTCCCAAACTTCACATGTGTGATAACACTCCTGACCTGAAGACATCTACATTCCCATATTCAGTTATAGTCATAGCGCCACCTGCTGGCAACAGGAAGTGTCATGCTGTACTCTACAACAAACTCCTCCAAGAGATTTATACAGATCAACACCAAAATCGGTCAGTCTAATAAAAAGGCTTTAGAGATGTTAAATTGTGAAGATCTTGAGTTTTCGTTGAAGGGCTTGTCCGTGGTGGCCTGACAAAGTTTGATGTTTGGTCATGGACATAGAAGTTGTTATAACTCAGCCATAAAATGTCCAATCTGCCTCAAACTTCACATGTTTGATAAGAGTCCTGGCCTGAAGACATCTTAAGGCCAATATTCAGATATCATCATAGCGCCACCTATTGACAGCAGGATATATCATATCTTGCACTAACTTGAACATACCAAGGTCAATCTGCACCAGACTTCATATGTTTGATGAAAGGGCTGGCCTGAACACATCTACATGTCAATAATCAGTTACAGGTCTAGCGCCACCAGCTGGCAGCAGGAGGTTTGGCACATTTAAGTGACTTTGATATATTTTTCCTACATTTACTGTATTAAAAGCATACTGCCCACCGTTTGCTGTTTTCCTAAAGCCACCGGTCGGCGGTGAGCCCTGGTGCGAGGGCCCGTTCATCGCTGCTTGCAGCTTTAATTTCTAATAATAATTCTAATCCTGAGAAGGTTCCTGACACAAGATTCAAACCAGAACAACCATGAGGAGCTAGTCAAAATCGCTAGCTCCCTAAGCTATGCCTTAACAACCCAGCTGAAACTGAGCGAGAAGCACATCACCCATCTTCAAGATGAGCTGTCACGTGCTCAATGCCGCATAGACAAGCTGGAAGTGAAAGTTCAAGATCAACTCAAAGCACCCAACGAGAGGGAGCAGGAAACAACGGAACAAGTTAAGAAGCTCCAAGCAGCCCTGGCAGCAGCTCAACTTGACCACAACAAGCAAAGGCTGCCCAGAGAGACCTGGTAAACAGACTCCAGTATGCCGAACAGCTACTAGAGAAAGCCAAGAATGACATCCGCAACAAGAATGCTGAAATCAGTGCCTTAGAAAACCAACTTGAAAGGTACAGCACTGAAATAGACAATCTGACCCAACATCTAGACAATGCCAACGATGAGCTCTACGTGGTCAGAAAAGAACTCAAATATGCTTATGAGCCAAGAGGAGGGAAACGTACCTCAGCCTCACCACTGCTGAGCAAAGCTGAGTCTTGCCTCCAAGAACTGGCATCCAACGAAGGAAGCGAAGCGCCACCACCCGAAACATCACTGGCCTTCGCCACACAACTCTTTCCTGCCACTGAAAGCAGAAACCCCATCCAAGCAGACCTTGGAGCTGCACACGGGTTGACCATCAAAGACCTCAACAAGCTGTCTAAAAGCATCAGCCAGTTTGACCCGAACTCCAAAGAGGGCCACGACATCCAGGCCCACCTTCAAGATATTGATTTTCATTTAGAAATGAGACCTCATGTGACTGACAGAGACAGGTTGCACCTCCTAAGAGCCACGTCAAGTGTCGAGGTACGAAACTTCCTAGATCGACAACTCAGTCACACAAAGTCAAACTACCAGCTACTTTGTGAGGTCCTGATCAAGGAGTTTACAGACCCTGAGTCTGAATATGGACTGTTAACTGCCTTAGAGACCAAACAAGGTCGACAAGAGACGTCACAAGTCTACTACAATCGACTCCGAAAAGCTTAACTCGGTGCACACAACGAACCTGACCTTGAAGAAGAGGTGAACTTCAAAAGCCTTTTCCTGAAAAATCTGCACCCTGGAGTCAGTCATCATCTCGGTGTCATGGCCTGTCCGCGCTCCATGACCATCCAACAGTTGCGCGATCTAACACAGAAGGCCTACACCAAGCAAAAGATGGCCTCAAAGAAAGGTAACAAAACCTCCACACTCTTGAACTCTGACAACAAAGACTTGTACTGGAAGACACCCAGTGGCATCACAACACCCGAGTCTTCCGTCAAGAGCAAAGAGAACGTGAGCCCCATGTCCACAACAGCTATCAGCCCAACCGCTGGGAAAAGCTATGGGACCAGCCACACTTCTCAAGAAACCCAAAAGAAAGGATCAGCTGGAAACCTAACTGGATGCGCAAAGCCAAAGACCGGCTTGTCCAACAGCAACTAGAGTGGGTAAGCAAAAACAAAACCCACATCAGCAACACTCAGACATCCACAGTGCTAACCCTCAGAAGAACCAGTCATGAAACAACTGAAAGAGTTCCTTGAAAACCAGCTAACCATGAATGACTAGAAACAGAAGTCATGCTCGCTGTGACCAGCGACCGAACGGAAGGTCGGCGATCACCTGGGGCCTCATGTATCAACGCTGCGTACGCACAAAAACTTTGCGTACGCCAGATTTCATGCTCACGTTTGGATTTACTAACGATGAAATTAACGTGAGAATGTGCGTTGATCCACGCCAACTCCACGTCTGGCGCACGTGTATTTTTTGTGCGTGTGTTTGTTTTATTTCCCTTGGCGACTCCTAGAGGCAATTATTTTAAATTGCACACTACAAAGTATCGCACCAACACATGTGAAAAACATTGCTATTAATTTATAATTGATAAAATGGGTTAATTGAGACAATATTTTTCTACCAATTATGTGATTTAGAACATATAAAAGCATTTGCAAATGTATACAACCCTTAGTCTATGGCAATGTTGTCCTTATACATCAATGGCCGAATCCGAAGGGAACGTTTAGGGATCACAGTGATTTTCTGGCCCACGATGATGACTGGCTTATAAGCCGTTTCAGATTTCCAAGAGCTATCCTCTTGGAGCTCTTTCCTGAGTTGGGTCCAAATTTGGAGACAGCGAGGAGCCACGCATTACCCGTTCCCTTAAAGGTGCTGATAACGCTTGGTTTCCTGGCAAATCGTTCTTTCCAAAGGGAACTGGCAGATCGCTCGGGGTTAAGCCAGTCGTCTTTGAGCCGTGCAATGCCAGCTGTATGGGACGGGATCATCCGCATGTCTAGCAGGTATATAAGATTTCCATACCATGCAGTTGACCAGCCAAACAAAGCGCAATTTGCAGCGATCACCGGTTTTCCTAATGTAAGCGCAAGCGATCGACTGCACGGACATTGCTATAAAGGCGCCATCTGAAGAACAATTTGGATACGTGAATCGGAAACAGCTAAGTTTTACTTTATTTTATTTTATTGAGCGTAATTATTTAACTGCATATCAGGAGACCGCGGTTATCCATTAAAGACGTGGCTGTTAACCCCCCTCAACAACCCACAAACTGACCAAGAGCGCAGATACAATGATGCCCATTCTCGCACTTGTAGAGCGGGCGATTTGGCAGCTGAAATGCCGGTGGCACCAGAGCCGTGCACAGACCTTTTGAGGGGCATGTGCTGAAACTGAAAAAAGGGCACCCCCCCCCCCCCCAACCCCAACCCCTCCACCACCAAAAAAATAACACACAATAATATTCTTATTTTATATTTAATTAGTATTAATAACATTTATACAGATAATATACATATAGAGGGTATGTAAATATCTTATGTGTATATATATATATATATATATATATCTTATGTAAACTAATTCAAACAACACTGCGATCCACTGGGATGTCCCTCTCAATGGCTATATAGGCTATATAATATGATGAAATGTTAATAAATTACATCATGTAATTTACAAGCATCAGCAAATTCAGCAGATAACCATAAAATCAAAATAGAAATTTCTTATAAAATATTTTACCTAGCTGACAAGGATCACTCGGTTGCTTTGTGTCAAACTAAATCACATTATGTCAACATCACACCGTGTGGTGAGGCATTATATGAACCTTTATAGACATAGGCCTACTATTGTTTATTTCATAAAGACAACGTTGCACTTATTCAAACAAGATATTTTACCGTTACAAGACAACGATGTTCATCTGCTTGCGCTCTATGACTCTGACTGATGCGCTGAAACGTAGGCTAAGTCGCCACTGTTCTCCACCTGCACCTTTACATCGGACCATTTCTTTTTTAATTCGTTCATAGTGCGATGTTCAGACCCCACTGCGTTAACCGCGTCAGCTAAACTCTCCCACTCTATTTTTTTTTTTTTTTTTTTTACAAACTTGCAAATAACAGTTTTTCTCCGGTCTACCGGTGAGGAGCACCTTCAAATCACATTCTGTTAAGTTTCTCTTGCTTGCTTTTTCGTTTGGTTTTGCCAAAGTGGAGTCATTACCATATTAATACGGGGGAGGAGGCAGGGAGGGGTTTTGCGCTCGTGCATGTGCGCTCAATTTCACGTTAATTCGGATGTACAAAGAGATATGCGTGGAATTCCGCGTACGCAGTGTTTCATACATCTGATTTTTTTACTGCGTACGCACATTTACAGCTTTGTCCGTACGCAATGTTTTAGTAATAATTCAACGCAAGTCTTTGTACATGAGGCCCCTGGTACGCCACAATCTCAGAGATGACAAGCACCTGTTCAACAAACACCCAGAACGAGCAAGTCTCTCACGGCCAACCACTGACGAAAACTCTGAGGTACCAAAGAACCTCACCTCAGTCACCCATCACTTACAAAGAAACTGTCAAATGAACTTCAACTCCAAGAACCACATTCATGTCTGTGCAACAGCAACCACCAAAGCACAGAAGGTCAGAAAGTCTGCCACAACCAGAGGGCATCACAAGTGAAATGCAACATAGGAGACAAAGTTTTGCACCCCAGCTTCACACAGCCATGCCAAACTACCACCGAATGTCTGCTAAAGAACTTCCTGCCTTGCTGGACTGACCCCCATCTGAACACACCCTCATCCAAACAAAGGATGCAGAGAGCATCTTCACTGACCTACAAGAAAAGGGGGGAGCCAAAACAGACTAAAACAGTGTACATACACTACACAATTAACACTCACAACATTACCTACACCCAGAGGTAACCACACCCACTGATAACACATTCGACAAATGTTTTCGCCCACAAGTAGAATATTCAAATCTTAGCTTAATATAGTTTTACATCCACCATGAAGGAACATGCAACTATCCTCACCACAGGTAGAACACCTGACACTATGTTAAGGTACATGACACCTTAGCTGCACCTGCCATCCTAGCTCAACAGTAGTTGCAACCCAGACTAGGAAAACCCGCAGCTATTTTTCTTTGTTTGGTTTTGTTTTTTTCCTTTACCTATCCCTTTCCTTCCCCTCTTGCTTTAGCAGGTGAACTCACACATTTGTCTATTATGTTTTAATCACTCGCTGTGTATGTACTTTTTGATAACTATTGAATAGCTTAATGTTTTATATTGGTGTTTGGTATGCCTGAGTTTCTCGAAATGTTTCTGTAATTCAATTCTTTGTAAAATGTATTATAGTCTTGTTATAGAAATCATGTCCAAATTTAACTTTGCAAAGAGCGGGAAAATTGGGACCACGGGACTGATCAGATAACATTGTGATTTATGGTTTGGGAGGAGAAACCAGAAGTACCCCGAGTTAGGACAATGGTTTTAATTGGTCAAGACACCATTTGGGATGTGTCCAAACGCTGAGCTTAAATACTCAGGACACCATCAAATCACGCTCTTACTCTCTTCTCTTTTACCCTTACTCTCTCACTCCCAGCGCTTCTTCGTGCTGTTAGCGTTCTATGATGAACGCTCCCTGGCCTGCACGCCAGCTGCTCCTCTAAAGGAAACATGAGGAGATCGTTACACTTCTGTCTTTTACTTTAATTCTGTTATTTCTTTCCGTTGAGAGTTTCGTGTTCTAGTTAAGTTTTGCCTCGAGCCGCGACCCAAACGTCCGTGCTGACCTGAACTTTAAAAAGCGCACAACTCCGCATATCCAGCCAACGCCCAAGAAGACATCACATTGACCGACCACCAACCAATCAGCAACCTCGGGAAACCCCTTTCTGGAATGACGCGACGGAAGGAATTCCCTTAACACAAAAGCAACGCAAGTACAACCTCCAGATTCTAGCTGAACTGGTGCATTTGATATAAGTTTAATAACCTCTTTGAGAGACTCAATACGAGGGTTAATTAAGTGATTGATGGTTGTTCAGGTGTAAGCAATTACACACTTCATATTTTCATTCCTTTAAACTCATTCTTTCCTCACTTTCTCTTTCTGCAACCTGTGTGAATGCGTGTGTTTATGTTAGATTAGTTTGTATGTGTTAGGTTTATCCAATAAAATCATATTTTTTTTTAGAAAAGATAAGTATCTTGTGTTTCGTGCTTACAAGTTAATGTCTTAAACTGCCGATTTTGCTACTGTGCTAATATATAGTGTTTTCACTATACTCTGGATAGTAATATCCATTGCAGAGTTTCTGTTACACGGCTCGTTCAAAGAATCGCGAGTCGACTCTGAACAGCCGTAAAACAGCGACTCTGTTCAAATTCCCTTTTGAATCATAATCGATTCCCTTTGAGCTAAATTAAATGTACATTATCCTACACTGATTACATGTAATTTGAATTATGTAATCAGATTTTTTAAAAATGAAAGGGATAGTTCATCCAAAAAATTCAAATTCTGTCATTAATTACTCACCCTCATGTCGTTCCGAACGCATAAGACCTTCATTCATCTTCAGAACACAAATTAAAATATTTTTGATGAAATCCGAGAGTTTTCTCACCCTCCATAGACAGCAAGGGACCTACCATGCTCAAGGCCCAGAAAGGTACCAAGAACATTAACAAAATAGTCCATGTGACATCAGTGGCTCAATAGTTATTTTATGAAGCTACAAAAATACTTTGTGTGCAACAACAACAACAAAAAAAGACAAATTTATTCAACAATTCTTCTTTGAGTTTGATGTGTGCTTACCCCCAGGGCATCCAAGATGTAGGTGACTTTGTTTCTTCAGTAGAACACAGGATTAAGATTTTTAACTCAAACCGTTGCAGTCTATTAGTCATATAATGGAAGTCAATGGGATGCACGCTTTGAGAGTCAGACATACACAGACCTGAGATACTGCAACTGATAAAGACACTTTGGGCTTTTAGCATTATCCTTGGTTAAACGCATGGGTGACTTACAGGCAGGGATGGGCAATATTTTAGATACATGTATTTAAAATATGTATTTCAAATACAAAACACTATTTTGTATTTTAAAGCCTTTGGGAAAAATATAATGTAATTTGTATTTAAATACATTTAAGATGAGTATTTTGTATTTTCAAAATACATAAAATACTTTGTGCCAATCAACCTCTTTATCAGGGTGCTGATTTAGTTCAGACACACCCCTCCCCCAACCTTATCACTCATGCAGTCAGCATTGGATCAGCGACTTTTCTCAGTTTTCTGCGTTAAGTTAAGGGTGTCATCATGATCAATTCCTTGTTGATTAAAGTTAAAATGGTACATCATTCAGATTTGCCTTCAGTAAACATGAAAGAATAAAAAAGCACCGACACCTGTAGGAGAAAAATAGTGTTAGATGCCTGTTAGCCAATCAGTTTTGATAGTTTTTTTTTTTTATCTATCAACTAGCTAGTCAAATGTGTTTAAAACATTACTGCATGTTAGGGCTGGCTGATATGACAGAACTTTATATATCTTAGGCAGTGATGAGGTAAAGTGTGAATCTATTAAACTTTTCAAAATCGTTCACATTTAGTTTTGCATTCAGAATATGTCCAAATATAGACGTTTTTCCTGAACACGGAAGTAAGTCCGACTCTTAACTGAAAGAATGCTTTGCATTTCCGGTCTGCATTGTTTCTAGTCAAATTAGGGTATATTCCGAGCTAATAAACTAATGTTAAACCTATTAAAATGTTTTTAAAAAGCACATGGCTCCATAGCGCCATCACTTGGCAATGTCGCAAAGACCGTCATTTGTCAGTGCCTCACTTTAATGAGTGTGTAGATGACACGAAGCAGCGGACATTAGCTACATTAAAAACAGATGGACGCTATTTGAATGGGTTCCTATGGAAACCGGAACAGAAAAGCATTCAATCTGACGTTAGAATTCGTAATGGCGGCGCTCATTGTTTACTCAGGAAAAAGGTCTATATTTCAGCCTAAAGGGATAGTTCACCCAAAAATGAAAATTTGATGTTTATCTGCTTACGCCAAGGCATCCAAGATGTAGGTGACTTTGTTTCCTCAGCAGAACACAAACCAAGATTTTTGGTTTGATCATGCTCAGGACAGATTTATGTGGCGGTGTATCAAAGGTAAAAAATTATATAAATACTGTTCAGGTTCTCGCAAAAACCAATTGTTTAGTGTCTTAGGACATTAATGTATCGTCACGAGCCACAGGGTGTCATTTGGATTTGTCTGTGCATGTTTTTTGGCTGACAGACTGCATCGGTTTTTGTTAAAAATCTTGGTTTGTGTTCTGCTGAGGAAACAAAGTCACCTACATCTTGGATGCCCTGGGGGTAAGCAGATAAACATCAAATTTTCATTTTTGGGTGAACTATCCCTTAATAGGGATGCCTGAACTTGATGGCCAATTTCACATGTATTTTGTGTATTTTAAAAATACAAAATACTGTATTTGTATTTAAATACATTTTTTTACACAGTATTTTGTATTTGTATTTAAATACATTTTTCCACTCAGTATTTTGTATTTTTATTTTAAATACACTTCTATGTATTTATGCCCATCTCTGCTTACAGGCACTCTCTGTGAGCCCTGCATGCCTTGAATTCCTGCATGCCATGAAGAGATAATGATGGGGCGAGGCGGGTTGAGCCTCCTAGACCCCTTTAGAAAACTAACAACTAGGTTGTTCCTACCCACCGACTGGCCATCCATAGGAGCATTAGAAGCTGCTATGGCTGCTACACAGACCTTGAGCATGGAGGGGGAGTGCCCCTTCTTCCACAGCTCTTGTAGGAAGGACAATATCACGGATATGTCACATGAACTCGGTTCTGCGCGGGGGGTCGCACACCAGGCGGAGAAAACAGACCATTTAAGGACAGAGAGCCACCTTGTAGATGGTGCTCTATCCTGAGAAATTATATTTAGGACATTCTCTGGGAGGTTTCTAGGATCCCATCGAGAGGCCATAGATGCAGTGCCCACAACTCAGGTTCGGGGTGCCATAACTTCCTGTTTGCCTGAGACAGGAGGTCCCAACTCAGGGGAATGGGCCAAGGGGCTGCTGAGAGTAGCCGTGGCAGGTCTGCGAACCAATGCTGGTTCTTCCAGAACGGAGCCACCAACAGGACTTTGTGTTTCTGATCCCTGACTCACCTGATGGCCTGTGGGATCAGGGCGACAGGGGGAAACGCGTGTAGGAGGAGATTGGGCCAGACTCTTGCCCTGCTGAAGACATCCCATATTTCTTGAACCATTTGGGGATGGAGCGTCCACTCCTCTGAGGAGACATGGCTCCGAGACAGCATGTCTGCTCCTTAGTTCAGCCTGCCTGGTACATGCGTTGCTCTCAGAGAACAAGAATTGAGTTGAGCCCAAAAGGCGTTTGAGTTTGATTCCAAAAGGCGCTTCACCAGAGTGAAGAGGCGCCTCGAGGAGAGGCCGCCCTGGCGATTTATATAGGACACTCCCGTCATGCTGTCCGAGCAGACTAAGACGTGGTGTCCTTTCAGATCCGGCAAAAGGGTGTGCATGCGTAGCAGGCCCAACTGAAGTACTGGGGATGCCCAGTAAGGCCCACCATTTTCTGGAAAGCTTGAGGGGGCGAAGGGCTCCGACTTTGAATGAGGCATCGTCTTGGCACGACTACTGGCCTCATTTGGGCAGAATTGAGGACTGCTCCCTGGAACAATATCCGTTGACTGGGGGACAGCATGCTTTTGGTAAAATTGACCCTGATTCCCAGGCACTCCAAGTGGCTGAGGAGGAAGGATCTGTGAGATATTAGCTCATCCTCTGACTGGGCCAGAATGAATCGTAGAGGTAGTTCAGGATGCGTATTTCCCATCTGTCTCAGGGGGAAAAGAGCTGCGTTCATGCACTTCATAAATGTGCAGGGAGCCTGTGACAGTCCAAAGGGAAGGACTGTGTACTGATATGCCACTCCCTCGAAGGCGAATCTCAAGAATTGCCTGTGATGGGGGGAAATCTGGATGTGAAAGTAGGCATCTTTCAGATCCAGCGAACAGAACCAGTCCCCTGGGCGCACTTGCAAGAGGATCTGTTTCAATGTAATCATCCTGAATGGCCGTCTCATGAGGGCGCGGTTTAGACGTCTGAGATCGAGGATGGGTCTTATACCGCCATCCTTCTTGGGGACGAGGAAGTAGCGGCTGTAGAAGCCTGACTTGCTCTGAGCTGGGAAAACCGTTTCCAGTGCTCCTTTTGCCAGCAAATTCTTCACCTCTGCACACAGGACGTCTACGTCCCTGCTCTGAACTGAGGTGGAGACCACGCCGCTGAAGCGCGGGGATCTTCGCATGAACTGAGGTGTATAACCTCGTTTTATTATCCCCAAAACCCAGTTTGACACTTCGTGGATGGCCCGCCAGGCCTTGGCCCATGTAGAAAGGGGTTGTAATGGTTTGAGCAGCTGACTGCTCAGCGTGGGATCGCTGCTCGATAAATGTGGAAGAGGAATTTTGGTCTCTTTTTGAGAATGTTTGTATTTTATTATTTTTCTCGCTATAACAGCGGCAGGTTGTGAGGGCGCTGTTTGAATGGGCCCAGGGATCACAACCATGTTTTTTACAAACATGTAGCCGTCGGCAACCGGAACAGAACGGGGCGCTTGGAGGCTTAACAGAGGCAACTTGGGGCTGGTCCGGCTCCAGCGAGACTCTGCCTCTTCCTCTTCCTGCCCTTTAGATCAGGAAGATGGTTGAGGCGCCTGATCCAACACTACTTTGGGCCAGGGTCCCTGGCGTTTATAGAGTGGGTAGCGTCTGGCTGAGCGGGAGCGATGGCGGGGCTCAGGCTTAGGAGCTGGGGGCGTGGTCTTTGCATGTTGCTGAGTTGACGCTGATTTTTTTTTTTTTTGCTGCGCTGCGGTCTGGTTTGTGTTTTTAGCTCTCTGTATTTGTAGCTTTCAGGAGCTTGTTTTTCTTTAGAAATCTCTATCTAATTATTACTCTCTGCTGTTTAAAGTATTTAAAAACAGTTTTACTCCCAACAGACTTGTGAAATTATCCGTCACACTAATCTGACCGCTTACTTTACCCGTTAACCCTGAGTGCAGTGAGCTAGCTATTATAGCTTGCCACTTGCGGCTTACATTTTATACACGTAACGTTACTCCATTCGCGCCTACTACCGCTCTCCTTTCTCTCTCGCTGATTGTTCGCTTTTATTTCAAAACCACGATCTGAAACGCGTTAGCATTCCGCTAATCGATTAGCTTGCAAATCGCGATTCCTTTTACATCCTATTTACTCCGTTGTTCCTCCTCCCATCCCGCTCTTCAAGTGTTCATCAAGTAACAGTGGTAAGTTGGGTCCTTTCTACAAAAACGGTGAGTAATGGCTTCTTCTCTTGCTGTTGTTGTGTGCACCACATGCCACATGTATAGTTTATCTATCTCTGTCGGCAGTGAGTCTTATACATGTGATAAATGCAAGGAAATAGCTAGGCTGACAGAGAAGATCACAGAACTAGAGACACACATCCAAACTTTAATGGAGGATAGTAAGAATGTGAGGGACTTAGATACGGCTTTGGATGTGACTAGCTCAGGGAGTCATGCAAATTGTTCGGTTCCGGTAACAACGCCCGTGCAGCAGGGCAACTGGGTGACTGTGAGACGGCATAGTCGCGGGTCAAAACACCGCTCTTCCGTTCCGATCAGAACATCAAACAGGTTCTCCCCACTCAGTGAAGCACCCACTGAGAAACCTGATGAAAGTGCTCTAGTAATTGGCAATTCTATTGTACGGAATGTGAAAATAGAGACACCAGCCAACATAGTCCATGTGTTTACTGGGAGCCAGAGCGCCTGACATCTTGGCAAATTTAAAAGTGCTGGCTAATGCTAAACGTAAATTCAGTAAGATTGTTATTCACGTCGGCGCTAATGATGTTCGACTTTCGCCAGTCGGAGATCACTAAAAATAATGTTAAAGAGGTGTGTGAACTTGCAAGTACGATGTCAGACACTGTAATATGCTCTGGTCCCCTCCCGGCTTACCGTGGTGACGAGATACACAGTAGACTGTGGTCACTCAATGGCTGGATGTCAAAGTGGTGCCCGCGGAATAACATAGGTTTCATAGACAATTGGACAAGCTTTTGGGGCAGACCTGACCTGTTGAAAAGAGATGGTCTTCATCCCTCCGGATGTGGAGCATCTCTTCTATCTAGAAATATGGCACATAGTCTTAGAGTTTGCACTTGACTAACTGGGGCCCAGGTCAGGAAGCAGACAGACTGGCTAAACCGACCGCCTGCTAGCCGCCTCACGTCACAGAAATCAGTTAATTCTCAGCACATAGAGACCCTTTCACCTAGATATCACACTATAGAGACTGTGTCTGTTCCCCGAGCAAAAAAATACAAAAAACGCCTGAATCAAATCAAGACTAACAATTTAATTGATGTTCAACAAATAAAAAATGTACATAATACTGAGAAACAAATGATAAAGCTTGGCTTATTAAATATCAGGTCACTTTCTACGAAAGCACTTTTTGTAAATGATATGATCACTGATCATAAGCTAGATGCGCTCTGTTTGACAGAAACCTGGCTAAAACCAGATGATTACATTATTTTAAATGAGTCTACCCCCCAAAATTACTGTTATAAACATGTGCCACGTGTAAAAGGTAAGGGGGGAGGTGTTTGCACAATTTATAACAATATGTTCAGTGTTTCCCAGAGAACGGGCTTTAAGTATAACTCGTTTGAAGTAATGGTGCTCCATATAACATTATCCAAAGAAACAAGTATTAATGCTAAATCTCCTGTGAAGCTTGTACTAGCTACTGTATATAGGCCACCAGGGCACCATACAGACTTTATTAAAGAATTTGCTGATTTTCTATCCGAATTAGTGTTGGCTGCAGATAAAGTCTTAATAGTGGGTGATTTTAACATCCATGTTGATAATGAAAAAGATGCATTGGGATCAGCATTTATAGACATTCTGAACTCAATTGGGATTAGACAACACGTGTCAGGACCTACTCATTGCCGAAATCATACTTTAGATTTAATATTGTCACACGGAATTGATGTAAATGGCGTTGAAATTCTGCATCAAAGTGATGATATCTCAGATCATTATCTAGTCTCATGTATACTCCAGATAACTAAATCTGTAAAATTAACTCCTCGGTATAAATACGGTAGAACCATTACTTCTACCACAAGAGACTGCTTTGTAAGTAATCTTCCTGATTTATCTGAATTCCTCAGCATATCCAATAGCTCAGAAAAACTTGATGATGCAACAGAAACTATTGACTCTCTTTTTTCTAGCACTTTAGATATAGTTGCTCCTCTGCGTTTAAGAAAGATTAAGGAAAACAGTCCGACGCCGTGGTATACTGAACACACTCGCGCACTGAAGAGAGCACGACGAAAAATGGAACGCAGCTGGAAGAAAACAAAACTAGAGGTTTTCCGTACAGCCTGGCGTGAATGTAACATATCCTATAGAAAAGCACTAAAATCTGCTAGATCAGACTATTTTTCATCTTTCTTAGAAGAAAACAAACATAACCCTAGGTATTTATTCAATACAGTGGCTAAATTAACGAAGAATAAAGCACCAACAGACGTTGAATTTTCTCAACAGCACAGCAGTAACGACTTTATGAACTACTTTACTACCAAGATAGATAGTATTAGAGATAAAATTGTAACTATGCAGCCATCCGCTACAGTATCACATCAGATATGCTATAGATCTCCTGAGGAAAAATTCCATGCATTTTCAACTACAGGAGAGGAAGAGCTGTGTAAACTTATTAACTTATTAGACCCTATCCCATCTAAGTTACTAAAAGAGGTGCTTCCAGAAGTCATGGATCCTCTTCTGAATATTATTAATTCGTCATTATCATTAGGATATGTCCCCAAAACCTTCAAACTGGCTGTTATTAAGCCTTTAATTAAAAAACCTCAACTTGATCCCAATGAATTAAACAATTACAGACCAATTTCCAATCTCCCTTTTCTGTCAAAGATACTAGAAAAGGTAGTGTCCTCACAATTGTGTTCTTTCTTAGAGAAAAATGGTATCTGTGAGGATTTCCAGTCAGGTTTTAGACCGTATCATAGCACTGAGACTGCTCTTATTAGAGTTACTAATGACCTTCTCCTGTCTTCTGATCGTGGATGCATCTCTCTATTAGTGCTACTAGATCTAAGTGCTGCATTTGATACTATTGACCACAATATTCTTTTAAATAGACTTGAAAATTATGTTGGCGTTAGTGGTAGTGCACTGACTTGGTTCAAATCGTACTTATCTGGCCGGCATCAATTCGTAGCAGTAAATGACGAGGTATCATATCAATCACAAGTGCAGTATGGAGTACCTCAAGGCTCAGTATTAGGGCCATTACTTTTTACACTTTATATGTTACCTTTGGGAGATATCATCAGGAAACATGGTGTTAGCTTTCATTGTTACGCTGATGATACGCAGCTCTATATTTCTTCGCGGCCCGGCGAAACATACCAATTTGAAAAACTAACAGAATGCATAGTTGAAATAAAAAATTGGATGGCGAGAAATTTCTTACTGCTAAATTCTGAAAAAACAGAGGTGTTAATTATTGGACCTAAAACCTCTACAAGTAATAACATAAAACACAGTCTAATACTAGATGACTGCTCTGTAAATTCTTCATCATCAGTCAGGAACTTAGGTGTCCTATTCGATAGCAATCTTTCCTTCGAAAGCCACATTTCTAGCATTTGCAAAACCGCATTTTTTCATCTAAAAAATATATCTAAATTACGACCTATGCTCTCGATGTCAAATGCAGAAACGTTAATTCATGCGTTCATGACCTCAAGATTAGATTATTGTAATGCTTTATTGGGTGGTTGTTCTGCACGCTTAATAAACAAACTCCAGCTGGTCCAAAATGCAGCAGCTAGAGTTCTTACTAGAACCAGAAAGTATGACCATATTAGCCCGGTTCTGTCAGCATTGCATTGGCTCCCTATTAAACATCGTATAGACTTTAAAATCTTGCTAATTACTTATAAAGCCCTGAATGGTTTAGCTCCTAAGTACTTGAGCGAGCTCTTATCATATTATAGTCCTTCACGTCCGCTGCGTTCTCAAAATTCTGGCAATTTGATAATACCTAGAATATCAAAATCAACTGCGGGCGGCAGATCATTTTCTTATCTAGCGCCTAAACTCTGGAACAATCTACCTAACACTGTTCGGGAGGCAGACACACTCTGTCAGTTTAAATCTAGATTAAAGACCCATCTCTTTAACCTGGCCTACACTTAATACATTTCACAATCCAAATCCGTTAAAGGATTGTTAGGCTGCATTATTTAGGTCACCCGGAACCAGGGACACTTCCTAAAACACCTGATGTACTCGTTGCATCAGAAGAAGAATGCCATCTACGCTAATACTAGTATCTTTCCTTCTTATTCCGAGGTCACCGTAGCCACCGATCATGTATCCAGATCAGACGTTCACTGCAGTCCCCCGGATCCAGTCTGTACCCATCAGCACCCAGAGATATCCTTTACAGCCCTGAATGTCAGCAGAGACCACATCAAAGACAGATCATCAGTGAAGACCTCATCACCTAGACGGCCATCGACGCAAGACTGCCAAAACCAGATGAGTCCTCTCCAATCTGATTTTGTGGCAACTTGGAACTCTTGCATCTACATTAATATTAGTCTGTTTGTTTCTTATTCCCAGGTCACCATAGCCACCAGATCCAGTCCGTATCCAGATCAGATGGTCACTGCAGTCCCCCGGATCCAGTCCGCACCAAGAGGTGGATAAACACCTACAGCCGAATGTCAGCGGATACCGTGTCAACTAGATGAGCCCCAGAGACAGATCATCAGAAAGAACTCCTACCCTAAACGGCCACCGGCACAAGGCCATGGGAACCAGATGAGTCCTCTCCAATTTGACTTTGCTGCAATATGGAACTTTTGCACTTTTATTGACATTTTATTTTATTATTTTAATACTGTAAGGTTGCTTTGACACAACTTGTATTGTAAAAAGCGCTGTATAAATAATCTTGACTTGACTTGACTTGACTTGATTTGGAGCGACTAGGAGCCATGGCAGAACTGGAACACATTGGCAGGAAGTTGCCTGGGACGACTTCTGTGCCTCAGTGAAGCGGGCAGCGCCCAAGCATGAAACGCACTCGTCGTGACAGTCAGCGGCATGCAGGGCAGTCCTGCATGAGCGACAGAAAAGGTGCGGCATTTGAAACCAATTTTTTTTTATTCCAATGGCCGTGAAGTTATACTGCGTGTTTGAAAAATGCTTCAGTCTCGTAGAAAAAGGAGTTTTTCCCAAAGCGTCTGTTTCAGACGCAGTACGAGTGAATTATTGATAGGGAACATTCTGTCTGTGCAAGAAACTGAACAGTATTTATATAATTTTTTTTACCTCTGATCCACCGCAATGTCCAACTGTCCTGAGCGTGTTTACAACAGCTGGCGTGTGACGAAGAGCAAGCAACCATAACTTCAGTAGATCAGGCTCAAAAGTTGGGAGTCGGTGAAAAGTCAACACTCCCAGATGAGTTCGCGAAAGCAAACTTAATCTTTTAGTTTTGAATCGGTTGCAACAATCAGGATAAGCACAAGTGATTACCATTTTGAGTAGCCGTTATACCCACAATCTCTCTGTGTAAAGTGACGTATACGGGCGACAACAGAACGCTTCCACGCATGCATCTACTATGCCAGAGCACGTTGACATCATCAATTTCCTCTTCAAAAATTTCGTCATTTGTGTTCTTAAGATGAACAAAGGCCTTATGGGTTTGGAATGACATGAGGGTGAGTAATTAATGACAGAATTTTCATTTTTGGCTGAACTATCCATCTAACTACACAGGAAATTAAGAGGCCACACATCTGACCACTGGAATTAAAAAAATCATTTTAATTTTAAGATGTTTTCTTAACATTTCAAACATTGCAATACCACTGATAATCACATTAATTTCACTCAGTTTATTTAATCATTTCTATGTCTTTCAAAGGCTTTTGTCTCTCAAACAAATTAAACAGCACAAATTCACATTATTTCTTATTTACACAACACAGGGTACCAAAACTATTTTATCTAATAAATTTACTTAGAGATTTTAATCTAGCTAGTTAATAATTAAATTACACATTTGCATATTCACAGTTTAAAGGTAATCTAAAAGTAATCAAAATGTAGTCTGATTATATTACCTAAAATGTGAAATGTAATGGATTATGTAACCAAGTACATTTTTTGTCATGTAATTTGGAGTCAGTAACAGACTACAATTTGGATTATGCCAGTTATAGCCTTAAAAGAATAGTTCACCCAAAAATGAAAATTCTGTCATTAATTACTCAAGCTCATGTTGTTCCAAACCTGTAAGACCGTTCATCTTCAGAACACAAATTAAGATATTTTTGATGAAATCCAATTGCTTTCTGACCCTCCATAGACAGCAACGCAACTGGCACGTTCAAGGCCCAGAATGGTAGTAAGGACATCATTAAAATAGATGTCACATCAAGGATTCAACCGTAATTTTATGAAGCTACAAGAAAAATTTGTGTGTGCAAAGAAATCACAAATAACTTTATTCAACAATTTCTTGTCCTCTGTGTCCGTCTTTGACACACATTCATTAGAGTACCCCGACACATACACACGTCAGTTGCATTGATGTCTATGCAGGTTTTGAAATGTGAAAATCTGATTTCTTAAAAAAATATCTTAATTTGTGTTCTAAAGATGAACACATATAATGGAATACTAAATTTGCACAGATTATCTGTAAAATTGATCAATCCTGATTCACAATATATTTACTCAACATTAGTCTCAAAGGATGAATAAATCACAAACCAGATAAGCTCTTTCCTCTTACTTAACTCGCTCAGACAAGTACTCATTCTTACTCATTCTTGATTCATTTATCTGCCTGCTTTTCTGTTGTGTAATTACCAACGGATGCCTCACAGCCAAGTTTAGGGTTTGGATAATGCTTACAATAACATCCTCCACCGAGGTGCCTTGTCAGGGCTATCTGTTTAAACGTAATGAGGAGGACTTGGGGTTAACCACCCAGACATATCTCTCATATTACACTGACCATTCAGACAGTCTGGAAACCTTCATTGTCGATTACTAATGGGTCACTTAATAAAGGTCAATTACTATGCTTCTCAGTTCAGACTTATGCGGCTCTTTGAAGTTTTGAATCACAGAGTTTTAAAATGAAATAATACTAGAAAGTAAACAATAAATGATTGCAAAAGCAAACCATTTAATGAAAAACTGGATGGATGAGTGTTGCGTGAATGACAACGGCTTAGCCCAGTTCTAGAATCAAAGAGATTTTCATGGGAGAATTATTGTTTCTATAACTCCATAACTGAGCGAAATCCTTCCTTTGGAATCAATTCCAGCTGAGCCAGTGAAACATCCAAACTCGCCAGAGAACAGAACAAAAACGACTGTCAAACTATTCTGTAATCATACACAGATATAAATAGCCCCATGCAAACATCAGGGATGCATCTCCATAAATACAGAAATACAATAGCAGCAATTTCATGTGCTTTTCAAAGCTTCATGATTTACCTTGAATTCGTTTTGACTGTGGGAATCTAATGCAGGATGTTCTGCTGACATGTTTTAATGGCCTCTTGAGGAACCTTTGAGTTCCTCCTCCTCCTCTAAATGATGTCTTGAATTGCTTCCATGAGTCTGGGACGGAGAGTGCCAGCAATGCTTGCCAGTAACACAGACACCCTCGTGCCAGAGCGATTCAAAGAAAGAGGCAAAACCTTCCCTCATTCTCCGGGAACTTACTACTCTCTACTGGACCGCTGGTGCATGACATCTATTATAGAGCTTGATTTTCTCAATATTTAGATTTTTTTGCACCCTCAGATTCAAAAAGAAAGCTTATTTATTCAGCTTTCAGATTATGTATAAATCTCAATTTAAAAAAAAAAAACTGTGGTCCAGGGTCACTTTAGGGACATTTTATAAAACAGTGTGTAAATGGAGCAAGGTTATTAATTATAGGCTAATTATAGGCTGTTTTTGATTAATGTTATATTTGCAAATGTTTACATTCTTCTCTACACTGTAATATACAAATGTGATTTTTGATGCTGGAGGTAATTGTTTCTCATGTGGACGACTGTAAAAAAAACTACTGAAAAACACCAACATTCTGGATTCGGACAGCAATAAAAATCACTTACTATCTCCTTTAAATGTTAAAAATAGCTTACATCCTCATGAAAATAATTCCTGTCCAAAACGGGCTTAAGTGACGTTTATAACAATGTCATAATGTCATTGCATCACATATATATTTTAGACATTTACTGAGAACTAATTTCATTTTTCTGAGCCATTTCATTAGTTTTAACTGTTTTCAAGTCTTTCAAGTGTTGTCCAATTTTAAATGTTGTAGTAAAATTACTGTAAAATTGTGAAATATTTGTACTATTTAAAATAAATGCTTTTTATTTGAATATATTTTAAAATGTAATTTATTCCTGATTAAATCTAAATTTTCATCATCATTACTCCAGTCTTCAGTGTCGCACGATCCTTCAGAAATCATTCTAATATGCTGATTTGCTGTTCAAGAAACATTTATTATTGTTATTATTATTGTTATCAATATTTAAAACAGTTGAGTAAATTTTGTCAGCATTCTTTGATGAAAAGATGAGCATTTATCTGAAATAAAAAGCTTTTGTAACATTATACACTATACCATTCAAAAGCTTGGAATCAGTATTTTTATTTATTTATGAAAAATTATAGAAATTCATACTTATTTAGCAACGATGCTTTAAATTGATCAAAAGTGACGATAAAGACATTTATAATACTTCTATTTCAGATAAATGCAGTTTTTCTGAACTTTCTATTTATTAAAGAAACCTGAAAAAATACGTTTTCAACATAATAATAATTCATGTATTTTGAGCAGCAAATCAGAATACTAGAATTATTTCTGAAGGATCATGTGACTTGAGTAATGATGCTAAATATTCAGCTTTGAAATCACAGGAATAAATTACATTTTAAAATGTATTCAAATTGAAAACAGTTAAAAAAAAGTTTAAATAGTTAAAATGTTTCAAACTTTTACTGTTTTTGCTGTACTTTGGATCAAATAAATGAAGGCTTTGTGAGCAGTAGAGACTTCTTTAAAAATCTTACTGTTCAAAAACAAGTGTATGACTTCATTTCTCAGATTTTCTAGCAGTAGTTCAACACATCACAAATATTTCTTAATATTTTAAAACCTAATAAACTTTGCTTGTTTTAAGTAAACAATGCCCATTTTATTTTTGTGTTATCTAAAATATCTTAAGTAATAAATCTTTCAATGCTGTTTAAATGTGACTTACAGTTCCAGAAGTTATAATATTGCCAGTAAGTAACGGGAACTAAATTCCTGTTGGTCCTAAATCAGAGATTCAGATCACAAGATGACACGGCCTTCTTCATACCACTGGCCCCAATTCAAATAGTAATTTTCAAATATAGAAACTTCCTCCCATCTGACATTTTATTCAGTAAAGTCACTGTGCTTGTGACCTTCTGGTATTCCCCCTACTTTTGACCCCTAGGCATTCAACCAAGTCAATAAATAGAAACATAATTCATGCATTTTTTTCTGGCCACAATCATTCTGCATGTGACATAAAAGTAATACATTAATAGGCAAGAACCCCAAATATTAAATTAATAACAAAACATTTTTTTATATATAAAACTACTGATTTACTAGGTCCATTTTATGAGAAGTTACAGTCAAAGAAAGCAAGAATGAAACATTTTTGCCTGAAAGTGTCATTATATTTTAACCCACTAGATGAACAAATGCTCAAAACAAGATAACACTGCAATAAATTTCTCAATTAGAGGAATACAAAAAATGTTATTTGTAGCCTCACACTTCCTTTAAATTGTTTTTATTAAACACTATTCCATATATATACTTGGCTTTCACTGTACGTCATGTTCAAAGAATACTACCACTTTTACAACTGAACTTGTCTTAGCAACTTTATTGAGATTCACACTCAAATCGGTCCAATTCATTGGCCAAACATCACACATTTGTATTTTCCATATAAACTGGGAATGTATCAAGTAAAGATTATGAAAGTGCAAATACCATTTCAAGGATTAGGTGCTTAACAATATAAAATCTGTAATGGATTACAAAATGTGCTTTTCTCCCCCCCAACAAACAATAGCCACCCAATCCCCCAAACAATAGCCTCGACACTTGAATGGTCATTTGTCAAGAAAACATGATCTATTTTTATTATAGTTACTTAATGCACAGCATACTGTCACATACAGGATGACTTTTTGTCATTCACTTTTTTTTTTGTCATGTTTGGACAGATCTATCATATGCTTCATTTGAACAGACATTAGCTCCACCTCCACCTTTGGCGACATACATTATTAGTTACAGGAAATACTGCGATTTAGTGAGCTTAACCCATTCCGATCACATACAAACTGTACATACATAAAAAAATTCATGTGTGCACTGCCCCAAACTTTGACGAATGGAATGATTCCAAAAACCACTTAACGGACAGGTTTGCCTTCATTTTCACTTTTAGCGCAGTGCAATACTGCTTTAGATCATAAGGTCAGATCCAATAAACATACGACATCAAGCCCACAGTAAAAAGCATCAGGCACCTGCTCAGTCAAACCCAATACAACAGCAACCCTATGTGCTAAAATGGGTTATTCTATAGCTGAAATGTGAGCTAATTTTGTGCAAATTTTGCTTAAAACTTAGTGCTGCTGTGAGCTGTTTTATCAGAAAAGTTGGGTAGGTGTTCGCAATAAAAATCAAAGCAAATCAAAAACATTCTATTAATTTGTTTAAATGACTTTGAACATTTATTTCAGCAGACACATTTTAAGTAATAAGCAAATATTGAAAAGTGGCACTGTGTTATTGATATATATATATACATAAAAATATATATTGGCATTCATTTTTTTCATCATCACCAACTTTACCTTCATCTTCATTCATTTTTTAAGGACATTCAATTTTAAATAAATAGAAAATTAATTTCCATAATTTATCGTAGAGAAATACCACAGTTAAATTAATTGTAAAAAAAAAAAAAAAAATCTTAATTGTGGGTGAGTTCCACCATATGTAGAAATGTAAATCTGAAGCTAAAACAGCTTCTTGGCTTTATATTGAAAACGCCTTTGCCTCGACTGAAAATTTATAGATGACACCTTAGAGATTCTGAGGAGAAAATGTGGTTTCAAAAATTCAGACATTTCCATTTTTATCCATTTTTTTTTTTTTGAGTTTTATTTTTTAAATGTGGCTTAAATAAAATTAGATCACTTCCCAGAATAAAACTTTCCTGATAATTTACTCAACCCCCATGTCATCCAAGATGTTCATGTCTTTCTTAATTCAAGGTTTTTGAGGAAACATTCCAGGAATCAGCAGGCTCTACACAATCTCAGCCGAGACCTAAGGGTCTTATCTAGTGAAACGATCTATCATTTTCTTAAAAATAATACAATTTCTATACTTTTTAACCACAAATGCTTGTCTTGCACTAGCTTGATATGACGCATTACGTAATGACGTTAGAAAGGTCACGCATGACATAGGCCAAAGTACCAACCCAGTCAAATGCCCTTTACAAAAAAAGGGTAAAACGATGTTGGATGATTTTGAAGTTGGAGAAAATTAGATGAAGTTGTTTGCCCTTTTTTGAACCAGAGTACATAGATGAAGAACTAACCGTGTGTAAACTTTCCAACATGATTACGTAATGCGTGTAGTCCTAGCATTGCAGGGCATTTGTGGTTAAAAATATATCCTTTTTTTTAAATAAATGATTGTTTCACTAAATAATTCCTCAGATGGGATCGTGTAGAGCCCTTTGAAGCTGCATTGAAAATGCAATTTGGGCCTTTAACCCGATGATTCCCATTGAAGTCCACTATATGGAGAAAAATACTGGGATGTTTTCCTCAAAAAACATTTCTTTTTGACATATTGGATGACAAGTCTGTTAAAGGATTAGTTCACTTCCAGAACAAAAATTTACAGATAATGTACTTACCCCCTTGCCATCCAAGATGTTCCTGTCTTTCTTTCTTTCAGAAATTTAGTATTCCAAATCATTCTAGTGAAACAATCGGTTATTTTCGAAACAAATTGACAATTTATATACTTTTTAACCTCAAATGCTCGTCTTGTGTTGTCTCTGCGATGCGCATGCGTAGTCTGTGTGATCTGGGTCAATACAGTTAGGGTATTTCGAAAAACTTCTGTCTCGTTTCAACTTCAAAATTGTCCTACAATGCTGTTTTACCTTTTTTTATAAAGAAAGTTTGATGATCTCTGTATGTTCATTTTGTAAACAATGGGTCAGTACTTCTGTAGCGATGTAGGATGATTTTGAAATTAGGGAAGAAAATGAGTTGGGAGTTTTTCAACATACCCTAACTGTATGTACCGGATCACACGGACTACGCATGCACATGCGCATCGCAGAGACGAGACGAGAAGAGCATTTGAGGTTATAAAGTATATAAATTGTCAATTTGTTTAAAAAATAACCAATCGTTTCGCTAGATAAGACCCTTCTTCCTTGGCTGGAATCGTTTAGAGCCCTTTGAAGCTGCATTTAAACTGCATTTTGGAAGTTCAAACTTGGGGGCACCATACATATCCATTATATGGAGAGAAATCCTGAAATGCTTTCCTCAAAAAACATAACTTCTTCACGGCTGAAGAAAGAAAGATGTAAACATCTTGGATGACAAGGGGGTGAGTACATTATCTCTAAATTTTTGTTCTGAAAGTGAACTTATCCTTTAACACACAATGAATAGCATCTCATTAAATATAGATTAATTTAATCCGTAAATGTCCTTTATGAGTTCTTTATTTCATTCATTTTTGTTTTTTAAATTGCTATAAAAACAACCTGGGAGAAGGGGCCAGAGGCATGCTAAAGGAAAACCGAATAAAAAGGAAAAAGTATAAAAATGTCTTTTTAAAAATCATTGAGCTCAGTTTGCTTAATCGCCACCTGACAGTACAAGTACGACATGTATTGGAACTTCCCACACTCTGGGCTCCGAGCGCAAGAGAGTGGCGGCTATAAATAAAGAGAAGTTTCACAGAAAAGGCACTGTGATAAGTTGCAAAGACGAAACATTTTCCAGATCCGACTTTAACCCCGCCGGTACTTTCCGTTCTAATTAACCAGAATGACGGATTACAGTGATTACGTTTGACCAGAAAAGAAAAGTCGACTGCAACTAGAATTACTGTTCTTTTAGATTCTGTGATTATCAGCCCTGCTCTTCTGAGCGTGACGCTGTTGTGTACTTCTCTAATACTACAGGTCTAGTTTAAAGGAAGGATAGTGTACTCAATAGGGCGGCTAGGCCCTCAGCAGCAGGCACGATCAGCACAACGTCCGCTTGGCGTGTGCTAGCCAGTGTTTTTTTTGGCACCTACAGTATCTTTTACATCCTTTTTAATCAGGCGAACTCGCACTGAATACCTGTTCTATACAGTAGATTTTTCTGACTTCCTCACTTCCTGTCCTCGCTTTCTGGACTCTTTTAAAAGTGTTTAACACTTCAGGATCGGAACGAGTTTTTTAGTGAGCAAACAACATATGCCTCATAAGCACAAAGGCCTGAAACACACAAGTACTGAGCGAGTACTCAAAAACGGTTTCAATTTCTACATATCTGACAATACAAAGCTTCTCGCCATGATTAATCTTGTTCCTCGAGTTCCGGCAGCTACTTCAAAAAAAAGTGGCTTAGCTAGTAGGTAGGTCAGTTTTTCATACAAGGTGTACTTGACCTTCCCATTCAGAGGAGCTACTGCTAGGCTGGTCGGGATCTGAGTCACATTTTGGGGTGTCGGAGTGACACGGGTTCAAACCTGTTGGCGTTTCGCCCAACTCAACAGATGAAGCAGGAGGCACCGGACACATACCGAGGCCTACCAGGTCTAACTGTGTCGGCCTGACGGGCTCACGTTCTCCTGTGACGATACCGGAGTCAAACTCGTGCTCTGCCTCTCTATCGCCCCCCGTTGTCCACTGTGGAACGCCGCACTCAGTCGGCTCCGATGTCATTCTCGCCGACTGAGCAGTGAATTCACCAGCCGAAGGAACCAAACTGATATTCTGTGGATTCATGTCGTGAAACCAAGCCATGATGTTGCCTAAAAGGTTGGCGTTGTCTGAATTGAAATCAGAGGTTTCCATACATCCCGAAGGAGCTTGGAAAGGCCCCTCAGCGGATTCACAGGCAGGATTGTTGAGATTGTCATAACGCAGAGGGACATTCTGGCCGCTGATATTACCAAGCTTCTTTAGGCTGTCACCCACCTCTAACAGCTCGGAACTGCTCAGGGCAGCACGGGGAACGTCTATCCCGCACAGCACCGGGTCTAGCCGTGTGGGCAGGGATGTTCCGATGGCCCCCAGAGATGCTTCGTTGGCGAGGATCTCCTGAGCATCGACGCCAGCACCACTTGCAATCAGCCCAGACTCCTGCAGAGACAGCTGGATGGCCAAGAGGATATTTGGGTCATCCTCATCTAGAGAACTGTGAGGCTGAAAGGTAAAAGTTCAGATGTTATTCTCAGCTCTCAGAGGATTTAAGACATCCCACCAAAGAACCTCGGTTAAAGGTTTAGTTCACTTCCAGAGCAGAAATTTACAGATAACTCACCCCCTTGTCTTCCAAGATGTTCATGTCTTTCATTCTTCAGTCGTAAAGAAACTGTTTTTTGAGGAAAACATTTCAGAATTTCTCTCCCCATAAAGGATATGTATGGTGCCCCCAAGTTTGAACTTCTAAAATGCAGTTTAAAAGGGCTTCAAAGGGCTCTAAACGAACCCAGCCAAGGATGAAGGTTCTTATCTAGCGAAACGATCTGTTATTTTTTAAACAAATTGACAATTAATATACTTTTTAACATCAAATGCTTGTCTTGTGTTGTCTCTGCAATGCGCATGCATAGTCTGTGTGATCCAGTTAAATATAGTTAACTCCCATCTCGTTTTCTTCCCAACTTCAAAATCATCTTAATTCAAAATCTTCCTACATCGCTGCAGAAGTACCAACCCAGTGTTTACAAAGTGAACATACAAAGAAGATCAAACGCCCTTTACAAAAAAGGTGAAACAGTTGTAGGACAATTTTGAAGTTGAAGACGAAAATGAGATAGGAGTTTTACGACATACCCTAACTGTATTGACCCGGGTTACACAGAATAACCATTTGCATCGCAGAGACGAGACAAGACAAGCATTTGAGGTTAAAAACTATATAAATTGTCAATTTGTTTAGAAAATAACCATTCGTTTCGCTAGATTAGACCCTTCTTTCTCAGCTGGGATCGTTTAGAGCAATTTGAAGCTGTATTTAAACTGCATTTTGGAAGTTCAAACTTAGGAGCACCATACAAATCCATTATATGAAGAGAAATCCTGAAATGTTTTCCTCAAAAAACACAACAGTTCTTTATGACTGAAGGAAGAAAGACATGGACATCTTGGATGGCAAGAGGGTGAGTAAATTATCTGTAAATTTTTGTTCTGGAATTGAAATAATTTTTTAAAAGCGTCTCAACTCACCATGGGGAGACCCAGTCTCTGACCACCACCCATTTCTTGCGTGTCTGTGAGAGAAGACAAATGGAAAATGTTTTGTTTAGTTGGACTGCTAGTGCAGTTTTGCTGTCATTGATTAATCATGTCGTTCCAAACCCGTGAGACCTTTGTTCATCTTCAGAGTACAAATTGCAATATTTTTGATTAAATCCAAGAGCTTTCTGACCCTGCGTAAACAGTCTCTTTCTTAACACCTAAGTACATTCATTAAAAATTAGGGATGCACCGATCCCACTTTTTCAGTCCCGATACCGATACCGATGCCTGGGCTTTGTATATCTGTCGATACCCGATACCGATCCGCTACCGTTGTTGAATTAATAATAAACTGCATACCTTCCATGCTTATGCTCCAACTGTTCCAGCATGCGACACACGTGCTGCTAATGAATGACGTAGGATTATGACGGCAAATCAATGCCATTAATAAACAAGCGCACCACTGATGCTGTTGCGCGCAGTAAATCACATACGCAAGAGGAAAACAGATATACGCGCGAGCAAACGGAAACCGTGAGCTCATTTCAAACCTGCGCCCGCGCGACATATTCTCTGTGCGCAATACAAGCCCTCGCGCGCGTGATCTTTCCCACATCCTCGCGCTAGATCTTCTCTCACCTGCTCGCGTGAACACTTTTATTTTTGTCAGGCGTGGGGCAGGACTTGCTGGTTTAATTGTAATCTCAAACGCCATTGGTTACCTACTCTATTCCGGGAGTCAGTCACGTTAATATAGCCTTAAAAGCTTAATGTTGCATGAAATTTAAAATATAACCTTCAACCATGACAATAACCGTAGAAAAGTGTCATTACAACCTATAAAAAGGGTTTATGTCCTGGGTTTGTGGGTTATTAGTTATTATAGAAATTAAAACATTGATTATATTAACAATATGACATGCTGTCTACACGAGTCTGTGCGCGATGTAGACAGCATTCAAAATTAGTTAATCATGAATAAATATTACATTAAGTTCATCAAATAAAATAAGCCTACAATAAACATTTTATGCATCCCACAGTCTTGTAAGTCCATTAACTGACCCTCTTTTTCTGTAATATTTGTATCATTCGTTTATATTCGTTATTTTTTCCTTCATTTCGATCTCTTTACTTAAAGTTTTGAATGTAAATGATACTGTAAATGATCGACATGCCAGTAAAGTTTTAATTATGCTATATGACTGGGATTTTTACTGGAATGCAGTTTAAAGGTTGAATTTCACATATATTCTATTTTATTTCGTCTAATTAATAGACTAGCCCAGTGTTTCTCAACTCCAGTCCTCGGGACCCACTGCTCTGCACATTTTGTATGTCTTCCTCATTTAAGGCACCTGATTTTGATCATCAGCTCATTAGTAGAAAGATTCATGAACTGAACTGAGTGTGTCAGACTCAGAAACATACAAAATGTGCAGAGCAGTGGGTCCCGAGGACTGGAGTTGAGAAACATTGGACTAGCCTATATAAATATAGTATTAATATAGTATTTTCATTGATTTTATTTGATATAATTTAGGTAATATTTATTAATGATAAACTTCTTTCGAAAGCTGTCTACATCGGGCACAGACAGCATTCACATAGACAGCATCCCCTGTTGTTAATATAATCATTTAATAATGTATTAATTTCTATAATAATTAATATAATAATTTCTAAACTCAAAATAAAATATTTATTTATTTAATAATAGTATGTTTTAATAGAAAATACATTAAAGTATACTTTAGTTTCCACAAATGCTTGTCAGTACATTTGGCAGTACATATTTCAAAGACAAAAAAAAGTTCAGGATTTGAATACAGTCAAATTTGCTGTATATAAAGTGTTGTCAGTGTGCCATGTCATCATATGCAGAACATCAGGCCTGACAGACATCTTTTCTCAAACAATGAGTAAGAAATTTACCCCATTCATTTATATTGTTCCAAAAAAAGTCTACACTGCAAAAGAAAGTGGTGATAAATAGGTTTACAGTACAATTTCTGCGGACAGCAAAAAAATCCTGAAACTGTACTTACATTTACATTTATTCATTTAGCCGACGCTTTTATCCAAAGCGACTTACAATTGGGAATACAACAAGTGATTCATCCTAAGGAGGCAGATCAACATAGGAAGTGTTCAAAAATACCATATATCAGGCGTTGTTAGAAGAGTGCAGGCTAGAAGGAGAAGATCAAGAAAGAGAGGAAAAACAGGCTAGAAGGGAGGATATTTTTTTTTTTTTTTTTATTTTTTTTTTTTTTTATTGAGTCAGATAGTGTCGAAAAAGATGGGTTTTCAGCAGTCGTTTGAAAGCTGTTAAGGAGTCTGCATTCCGGATAGGGGTGGGAAGATCATTCCACCAGGCAGGAACGTTGAACGAGAATGTTCTGGACAGTGATTTAATACCTCTCTGTGGTGGTACAATGAGGCGTCTTTCACTAGAGGATCTCAGTCTTCTGGAAGGAGTGTAGATGTGTAGTAGTGAATGGAGGTAGGCAGGTGATGATCCGGTGGCTGTCCTATAGGCCAGCATCAGTGTCTTGAATTTGATGCGTGCTGTAACCGGTAGCCAGTGCAGGGATATGAAGAGAGGTGTAACATGGGCCTTTTTGGGCTCGTTGAAGACCAGTCGTGCTGCTGCATTCTGAATCATTTGTAGAGGCTTGATTGTACATGCTGGAAGACCAGCTAAAAGAGCATTGCAGTAGTCCAGCCTGGAAATGACCAGGGCCTGGACGAGGAGTTGTGTAGCATGCTCTGTTAGGAAGGGCCTGATCTTTCTGATGTTGTACAATGCAAACCTGCAAGATCGAGCGGTCTTAGCTATGTGGTCTTTAAAAGTCAGTTGGTTGTCAAAGATAACACCCAGATTTCTGGCTGAAGTTGATGGGGTAATTGTTGATGAACCTAACTGGATGGAGAAGTCATGCTGTAGAGATGGAGTGGCAGGAAAGATAAGGAGTTCCGTCTTTGCTAGATTGAGCTGTAGATGGTGTTCCTTCATCCATGCAGAGATATCCGCTAGGCAACCTGAGATCCGTGCAGCTACCGATGGATCGTCTGGTTTGAAAGAAAGATAGAGCTGTGTGTCATCAGCATAGCAATGGTAGGAGAAGCCATGTGCCTGTATGATGGGGCCCAGAGATGTAGTGTATATGGAGAAGAGGAGAGGTCCAAGAACTGAACCCTGAGGAACCCCAGTGACCAGTTGATGAGTTTTGGATACCTCGCCTCCCCAGGCCACTCTGAAAGACCTACCAGAGAGGTAGGATTTGAACCAGCGAAGTGAAGTCCCTGTAATACCCAGCATTGAGAGGGTGGACAGGAGGATCTGGTGATTCACAGTGTCAAAAGCTGCAGATAGGTCCAGCAAGATGAGTACCGATGATTTGGACTCAGCTTTTGCCGTCCGCAAGGCTTCAGTGACAGACAGTAGCGCAGTCTCAGTTGAATGGCCGCTTCTGAACCCTGATTGGTTAGAGTCCAGTAGATTGTTCTGTGAGAGGAATAAGGATAGCTGGTTGAAAACAGCCCGTTCCAGTGTTTTTGCTATGAATGGAAGGAGGGAGACAGGTCTGTAGTTGTCTATGAGTGAGGAGTTAAGTGTAGGTTTTTTGAGCAGTGGGGTTACCCGGGCCTGCTTAAATGTAGTGGGAAAAGTGCCTGTGAGAAGAGATGTGTTGATGATGTGTGTGAGCGCCGGTAGGATTGTAGGGGAGATTGCTTGGAGAAGGTGTGAGGGGATAGGATCTAAAGGACATGTCGTCGGATGGCTGGAGAGGAAAAGTTTGGTTACTTCTGCCTCCGAGCAAGGACAGAAGGAGAAGTGGGGGGTTCCAGCCGTGATTGTGGTCAATTTTAGTTCCTGTATGTGTGGAGCTGAGAACTTATTATTGATCGATGTAGTTTTGTCTGTAAAAAATGTGGCGAAATCATCAGCTGTTATAGAAGTTGTGGGAGGTGGTGGAGGGGGACAAAGCAGTGTATTAAATGTTTTGAAAAGGTTGCGTGCGTCCGGGGAATTGTTGATCCTGTTGTGGAAGTATGAAGATTTGGCTGTATGTACTTGGGTAGCGAAAGATGAGAGCATAGACCGATACATACTGAGGTCGGATGGATCCTTAGATTTGTGCCATTTTCTCTCAGCTGCCCTAAGTTTGGAACGATGCTCACGAAGAACATCGGATAACCAAGGGGTTGTCGGAGCAGATCGTGCTGGCCTGGAGGAGAGAGGGCATATAGCATCTAGACAGGAGGTAATAGTGGAGCATAAGGTGTCAGTTGCTGCATTAGTGTCCAGGGATGAGAAGTGAGTAGGAGAGGGAAGGGAGGAGGATACTAAAGAAGAAAGATGGGAGTGTGAGAGAGAGCGTAGGTTTCTTCTAAAAGTAACAGGTAGAGGGGTTGGGAGTGCACAAGTAGCAAGATGTAGGTCAAATGTAATGAAGAAGTGGTCAGAGATGTGTAGGGGTTTGACCACAATATTGTCTGAAATACAATTTCGCATGTAAATGAGATCAAGTTGGTTGCCAGATTTATGAGTGCATGTAGTGATAACACGTTGTAGATCAAATGAAGCTAGAAGTGAATTGAAGTCAGCAGCATAGGGTTTGTCAAGGTGAATGTTGAGGTCCCCAAAGACTAGAAGTGGGCTGCCATCCTCTGGAAACGAGGACAGCAGCCCATCCAGCTCTTCTAAGAAGATGCCAAGTTGAGTAGGAGGGCGGTAGATTACCACAATGTGGAGTTCGATAGGAGATGTTACAGTGATTGTATGAGATTCAAATGAACTATAATTGCATAGAGGAGAATGGGTTGAGTATTTCCAGTTGTTAGAAATAAGAAGTCCCGTCCCCCCACCCCTTCCAGTCTGACGAGGGGTGTGAGAGAAGGAAAAGTTATTAGAAAGAGCAGCTGGGGTTGCAGAGTCTTCTGGACGAATCCAGGTCTCAGTCAAGCCTAGAATGCTCAAACCAGATTGCACAGAAAATGCTGAAATGAAGTCAGATTTGTTGACAGCTGATTGACAGTTCCAGAGTCCAACCGTGAAAGAGAAAGGTTCAGTGGAAGAAGTGTCGATAGGACGCAGGTTAGAAATATTGCGTCGACGTGTGCGTGTGATATTAGTGCGGTGTGAAGAGACCACCGGAATGAGTTGGAAACACATGATAGAGGAGGACAGAAAGAAGAGTGAAATAAAGGAGAGGAGTACTTAAGTGCGTTGTCGGTGTCGTTGCTCGGAGAAGTCGCGCAGGAAAAGTCGCAGTCTTTACTCTCGTCGGTCTTCACGCGAGGAGGCTGAACGCTTCCGCTGACGCTTCAGCGTCAGCTGTTCTGACGCAGTTAAATAGACAACCAAACAGTGCTTCAATGATAAAAGCTAGGGACGCCTTCTAGGCTCAGTGAGCCGCGAATGTCTCGCCCGCACGCAAAATGGCTCAATCGAAACTCAAAAAGCAACAGCTTCGCACTTGTAATAGCTCCAGAAGGGAACGATATGACAAAAACAAAAGCTTCCCTTGGCCGTACGCTCAGTTATCAATTTTAATGATTGCAATAAAAACTAGAATTTAAAGCAAAAACAATCGCAGGACAAATAACAGAAGAACACTCCTTTTCTAACAGTGAATAGATGTAAATAAAACAAACGAATAATTAAATAGAACAACAGAGTACTTTAAGAAGCAGCTCAAAATTAATATTAACGAATAAGTGAATAGAAACTACAGAGTGCGTTTTAGAAGCAGCTCAAATTTAATATTAACCAATAAGTCAATAGAAACTACAGAGTGCGTTTTAGAAGCAGCTCAAATTTAATATTAACCAATAAGTAAATAGAAACTACAGAGTGCGTTTTAGAAGCAGCTCAAATTTAATATTAACCAATAAGTAAATAGAAACTACAGAGTGCGTTTTAGAAGCAGCTCAAATTTAATATTAACCAATAAGTAAATAGAAACTACAGAGTGCGTTTTAGAAGCAGCTCAAATTTAATATTAACCAATAAGTAAATAGAAACTACAGAGTGCGTTTTAGAAGCAGCTCAAATTTAATATTAACGAATAAGTGAATAGAAACTACAGAGTGCTTAAGAGAACAGCGGCTTAAAATTAATACTTAGGAATAAGTAATTAAACAGAAACGACAAAGTGCTTTTAGCAGCAACTCTAAGTAACGACCGCCTAGTGAAATAGTATTAAAGTAGACACTTACGCGCCGTCGTTTCTTTCTCGTCTGAGGACTGAACTCACTGAACTCACTTACTTGCACCTGCTTCAACTACGGAGCACCACAATGCTTACATGTAGCAGCATATATGGGCACCAAAATGAAAACACATTTACAAAACGTACCTAAAGTGCTGTGGCCTGGGTCATCAGGGTCGGGTGTGTTGCTGCGGAGGCTGGCCATGTCTCCTCTCCTACGTTGCCTGTGTCTGCGTCGGTACTGGAACTCAGCATATGCCTACAACACAAAACCGCACACAACAGCATTTCAAAGCTTCTTCAAGAGGAGTACCAGCATTCCCACTGGACCCTGTGAATAAAAGTCAGACTCTCAGAGGAACCCTACACCTCTCTACAGGAATTCAGCTGTACGGCAGCATCAAAGTTCAGGAATATTGGTGTCGTTGTGTCAGAATAACTGACAGACGTTTTGTGTCAAGTCAAAAGGCCTTTTAAAGGAATAGTTCAAAACAAAAAATTAAATTATGGCATCATTACTCACCTTGTCATTGAAAATCATAAAGGTTTTTTAAAAATAATTTTTATATGAATAAAAAAAAAACATTTTATTATATTATTTTATAATATCTTGAAACTATGATATTATATTTATTACATTATTTATGCTATATTCTATTTATATATACTTTCATATTTTTAAGTATCACAAAACTAATATTTGATTGTATGATAATATCTGAAATGTGATATTATATTTATTAAATTATTTATGCTAGATTTTAATTCTTCTAAAGCCATAGGACAGCTTAAATTTAATATGTACTACTTTTATATTTTAAGTAGGGCCGGGACTCGATTAAAAAATTTAATCTAATTAATTAGAGGCTTTGTAATTAATTAATCGAAATTAATCGCATTTTAATCGCATATAAATATTTGACCTGAGAACAGTGAGAAGTACGATTTTTACATGGATTTTTAGTATACCATTGAATAATGACTGAATACATAAGCTTAAGCAACAAAATATTGTTTATTTTTGTTCAACCAAGTCCAACAGACCAGTGCAATATTGCCAAGTGTAGCAATAGGCTCGATGTGCTGCAGTGATATGCGAATTCCTTGTTGCATAGCTTGCACACAACCATGCTCTTATCGACGCTTCCATCCATTCCTTTTTTATAACAAAATTTCCCATCCACAGGGCCAACCAAAGCGGTCTCATCAGCTTTTTTGTCCATGTTCACTGTGGTTTGTTTTGCTGCGTCCCAATTCGCCTACTTATACTATGCCCTATAAGTATGTACTCTTTTTGTGAAGAAAAGTACATACTTTTGAGTATGTAGCAGAATAGTAGGCAAGCTTTGGGACATATACTTCGTCATAACTGCTTGTTTAATGGACGCTCTGTTGCTTAGTTACCTGAATCCTGTCAGTGTTTAAACTGCCCTGTCAATCATCACAGTTAACATTATCTACATTTAGTTTAATTTAATTTCCTACCGTATTAGAGAGAAATTAAGAGGCACGTTCTTTAACGAGTCTTTCATGCCGAGAACTCTGCTCTTGTGTTTGCTTAATTATGCATTTAAACGTTAATGACCAAACCTATCATTATAAATGTTGCTGCACATGGAATATAACGCGGATAACATTTTAAAAATATTTTTTATCAGGTTACACACTGATTATTTATCACTTAAACCCCTTTCTCTACCTGTCCGTTGGTCGCGCATATCCTCCATGTTTGTAGTTTAACACTTTTTATGCGTGTTTGTAGTTCTAATCGAATCCTCGTTCACGGCGCAGTGTGTTGCGGGCAATATTAGCCGTTAAGAGTGTGCATTGATCGTTAAGTAGTAGACCATCCGGGAATCTTTGGAATACTTTTTAAACATGCTACGATTTGGGACATACAATCATAGATATATATGCATACAATACTATTTAGGACGGACACAGCTTGTCTGAACGCTAGTTGGTGCTCCAGTATAATCGGTCCGCCGAATCTCATCCAGTGAGAAACGTTCCGCGGTGCAAAACTAAGTGCGATTAAAATGCGTTAAAAAATTTTAACGCGTTATTTTTGTGTAATTAATTAATCTAAATTAACGCGTTAAAGTCCTGGCCCTAATTTTAAGTATTAACTATAATATATTATAATATAATAAAATATATAATACAATATAATAAAATACAATATAATACAATATAATATAATATAATATAATATAATATAATATAATATAATATAATATAATATAATATAATATAATATAATATAATATAATTATATTTTTATTTAATATTACATTATATTATAACGTAAGACTACCTTTATGGTATTTTTAAGTACCATAAAACTAACATTATATTATATTATTTTATAATATCTTAAATGTGATATTATAATATATGTATATAAATTATTTGTGCTAGATTTTAATTCTCCTAAAGCCACATGATATCTTAATTTAATTTAATTCAAAACTTTAATATGGCCTACTTTTATATTTTAAGTAGCATAAAAATATAATATAATATAATATAATAATTTAATCTCCTTAAAGCTCTAAAGCTCCAATCTCATTCATATTAACTGCATGGAAAAGAGTCACTAGCATTATTTTAAAAAATCTTATTTTATATTCCATGAAAATAAAGAGACAAACGGCTTGAAACAACATGAGGGTGAGTAAAAGATGCCACATTTTTTAGTTTTTGGAGAACTAATCCTTTAAGCTTGTCGAATCATCTACATATCCAAACAGCCTGACACTCTGTAATAAAATTTACTACAAAACCAACAAGAAATGGCATTTCGGGGTATGTGTCAATATAGTCTATTTAAGATTTAATTACCAATCATACTTGATCTATACTGCACTTCTTCCAACTTTATTTTCACCAAAGGTCGACAAACTCAAAAAAAAAAAAAAAAAAAAAGAGTCGCTGCATGCAGTAAGCATGCAATAACAAATAAAATAGCAAACTAAAAAAAGGACATTTAGGAAAAACATTCCTGAGAGGTACCGCTCAAGCATCAATAATAAAAAGTTGAATAAAGTGCATCACTATTATTCCTCTTTCTACAAGCCATAAATCCACAGCAAAATAAAACTGTGCCATAGCCTGCATACATGATTTCAAAAGAAGAGCAGCGACCAGCAACACAGACTGAAGTGGTGGCCTGGTTCACCTTGGAACGTCTGCAAAAACGCATATTTCGTGACCTTTCATGGAACAGTCAAAGCAAAAAGCAGGAAACTGCCTTTTGAAGTTAAAACACCAAAGGCATCTTTTAGAAGATCATGTCAGGATATATTAACAGAAAAGAAAAAGCTCTCGCTTTCCAGATGACGTTAAAACGCCATCAGAATTCTTAATCTGGAGCTCACAGCAATCGTTTGAAATATATGAACAGCGGCAATAGAGTATAAACTGAAAAAAATAAAACATGCGACCATAAAAAAGTGGACAATGACATTAGTGATGGAGTGTACATGATAGGTGCCATTCCACTGTTTGTTTAGCCGTTCCTGAGATGGGATCTAATGAGGATTCTTTAATACCTGCGGATGGCTTCCTGTATACTGACAGTGCTCTCTCGGATCAATTCCCCCGAGAAAGGCATGATTCCTCTGGATCTTTAGATTAGAACAAAATAGCGGTACACTGTTTAACATTACAGGTCTCACAAATTCACAACTGCTGCAACAGGACTACATCTTGTTCTATAGGCCGATATGCACTGCCAAAACTTCAGGCACCATACACCAGCTAACTAGATTTAACAAAGACACTCTTTAACAAACTATTCCCAAAACAAACCAAACAAAAGAGTTACCTCGGGAGAAGCGAAACCTAAGTACTCCCAGTCCCATGTTCCACCAGCAAAACTGTAAACGCAAACAAAAAAGTAAGTTCCATGTGATCCTATACACTGTGAGCACAGCTGTGTTACAAATGAAAAGCCACTCTTAGGAAATACAATACTACTGTTGAAATCTTTACAGTAGTAAATCAAAACCCTATTGACCCAATTTACCTTAAAGGATTAGTTCAATTTCAGAATAAAAATTACCTGATTATTTACTCATCCCCATGTCATCCAAGATGTTCATGTCTTTCTTTCTTTAGTCGAAAAGAAATTAGGGTTCTTAAGGAAAACATTTCAGGATTTTTATCCATATAGTGGACTTCAATGGGGATCAATAGGTTGAAGATCCTAATTACAGTTTCAATGCAGCTTCAAATGTCACTACATTATCCCAGCTGAGGAATAAGTGTCTTATATAGTGAGACAATGTGTCATTTTCTAAAAATAAAAATAAATTATATGTATATATATATATATATATATATATATATATATATATATATATATATATATATATATATACACATATATACATATATATGGCTGGATAAATGCTGACTAGAAAAATAAGCTACTGTGTGTTCTGTTTTAGTTTGACAAGCAGGAAATTGAAGCTGGATATAGCAATTTTGTGAAATGATGACAAAAATAAACATGTAAAAACAAAAAAAAATTGTGTATGTTTAATTTTACTATAAGTGTGCGAGTTAATCGCAGTTAATCACACAAAAATCTACTGACAGCCCTGATATATATATGAATATGAACGATCATTTAGCTAGATAAGACCCTTATTCCTCGGCTGAAAACGTGTAGAGCCCCTTGAAACTGCACTGAAACTACAATTTGGACCGTCAATCCGTTGATCCCCATTGAAGTCCACTATATGAAAAACAAATCAAACCTTAATGTCCTTTTGGACTGAAGAAAGAAAGACATGAACATCTTGGAATACACGGGGGTGAGTAAATTATCAAGAAATGTTTTATTCTGGAAGAGAACTAATCCTTTAACTTCATAGTTTATTGGTTTCATAGTTTTTTGTTGTTGTTGTTGTTTTCAACAAACTTTAGTTTAGTTTTAAGAAACTCTTACCTGCGTCGAGGGGCTTCGGGTGAATCATTGGGCGCCACACCTCTTGCCACGGAGGCCAGAAATTCCTGCCTCTTTTGCTGCACCAGGCAGGCAGCGCGGATTATCTTATGACGAGGTGTGCGGAGGTAAGGCCGGTTGACTTTCTGTGCAAGATCTTCTGTCACCATTTCCAAGTCAGTCTAACAACAGAAATAAGAGTATTAAAGGGAAAACTAATTAATTAAACTACCCCATTATTTATAGACAATTCCAATCAGAGTTATATTAAAAAATATCCTGGCTTTATAGTGGCAGTGAATGTGTGTTGAGATTTTGAAGTGCAATGAAGTGCATCCATCCATCATAAAAAGTACTCAACATGGCACAGGGGGGTTAATAAATGCCTTCCGAAGCCAATCAACGTGGTTTTGTAAAAAAAAAAAAATCCACATTTAAAACTTTATAAACCACAATCTCTAGCTTTCGCTAACTGTCGTATGCGCGTTCACGAGAGAGTGACATTTTTAGTGGATGATGTGAGATGCATGCATGGCATAAGGTCCAGTGAGAAAATGCTAGTCTTGCTTTAAATATATAAAACAATCATAAAAAATAATTCACTTCAGAAAGCCTTTATTAACCCCCCGGAGCTGTTGGAGCAATTTTTTTATGATGGAAGGATGCACTTCATGGGATTTCAAAATCTCAACACCTATTCACTGCCATTTCAAAGCTTGGAAGAGTCAGGACATTTTTTATATAACTCTGATTGTATTCATCTAAAAAAAGAATGTCATATACACCTAGGATGCCTTAAGGGTAAGTAAATCATTACATTTTCATTTTTGGCTCACAACGTACACAGTAAGCATATCCCATACCTAGCATCTGTGTTACTAACCTGCATAAGTTCAAATATTTCCTTTTTTGTGCTTTTGGGCTCCAGAAAGAACCCGTAAGGGTAAGAGCACTTGAGAATACGACGAGTCTTAAGTAGTTCATGCACTGCATCTTCAATGAAAGTAGTATCTGGAGGGCCGCCTTCTCCTGCAACAACACAGTAACACAATATATGAGTTAAAATCCAATTAAAAAAGTCTACAACACCAAGTATTAAACTCAATCTACTGATAAATGTAGAATGAATCACTGTGTGAATGGAAAAGCAGATTTTATTTTCTCTAGAGTACTTCCAGTCTGTATATTTCATGCTCAGTGATGCTTCAGAAGGAAACAATGCATTAAGTATATAAGCATAAGGGGTGTAAACTTTTGAACAGAATAAAGATGTGTACATTTTTCTTATTTTGGCTAAATATTATATTTTTCCCCATTCAGTACTGCCTTTCAGAAACTACAAAAGATACTTAAATGTTTTCCAGAAGACAAAATAAGTTAAATTTACCCTAAACTTCAAATTCAAAAGTTTTCACCCCCAGCTCTTAATGCCTTGTGTTTCCTTCTGAAGCATCAGCAAGTGTTTAAACCTTCTGTAATAGTTGCATATGAGTCCCTCAGTTGACCTCAGTGTGAAAAGATGGCTCTCAAAATCATAAGGTCACTGCTGGAAAGGTATCAAACACAAAAATGCTGAAAAATTTGTGGGACCTGAAGGATTTTTCTGAAGAATAGTGGGCAGTTTAACTGTTCAGGACAAACAAGGGATTCATGAACAACTATTACTAAACAAATAAAAAACACAGCTGTGGATCATTCAGGTTACAACACAGTATTAAGAATCATGTGTATGTAAACTTTTGAACAAAGTAATTAAAAAACATTTAGCAGATTCTGCAAGGTGTATATAAACTTTTGACCTCAACTGTATGTGTTTTTGCATCTTACTTCCACTCAGAACTTTGCTCAGTTGTTCCATTTTGTCTTTGGCCGTCTTAAGCAGGCGTTCTTCCAGCTGTAGGAAAAGATAATACAGATAAATCCCATTTGCCTCTGGGTCATCATGTCACATCTAATGTCAGTTCACAGATTACCAAATGTCTGTTTACTGACCATATATAATGACCGCAGGTAAAAATAAAAATGATGCTTTAAATGCTATTCATACAGTCTCTTCCAGTCAAGGTTTTTTTTGACCAGACAAAGCTGCATTGTGAACCAGACTTCATGGCATTTAGTCGACGACTGTGTAGAGTAGACTATGTAAAATCAGGCAGATCTTTGAAATTTTTTTTTACCCGGTAGCTGTGCTCATGGTTTTTAAAGCGTGTGTAATAGTGCATGAAGCGATCCAATTCCTGGAAGTTCTTGTGTTTCTTCTCAGCCTGCAAAAAAAAAAAAAAAAAAAAAGTGTAAATGTGCAGGCACAGCCATAGTCAGTTGTGAGATCTTTTTCTTTTAAAAACTCTATAACAACTCTTACAATGTTTAACAAATACACTAACAGTCAAAAGTTTTTGAGCAGTAAGATTTGTTTTTAAAAAAGTCTGTTCTGCTCACCAAGCCTGCATTTATTGATCCAAAGTACAGCAAAAACAGTAGAAATTTAAAATATTTTTACTATTTAAAATAACTGTTTCCATTTGAATATATTTTAAAATTTAATTTATTCCTGCAATTTTTTGAAACTGAATTTTTTGCATCATTACTCCAGTCATATGATCCTTCAGAAATCATTCTAATATTCTGATTTGCTGCTCAAAAACATTTATTCATCTTCTTATTATGTCGATAACAGCTGAGTAGATTTTTTTCAGGTTTCTTGATGAATAAAACTGACTCAAAGCTTTTGTTTGAATTGTATAGTTCATGTTACAAAAGATTTTTATTTCAGATAAAAAGAAATGTAGTCAACTGTTTTAAATATTGATAATAATAAAATAATAGTAAATGTTTCTTGAACAGCAAATCAGCATTTTGGAATGATTTCTGAAGGATCATGTGACACTGAAAACTGAAGTAATGATGCTAAATATTTACCTTTGATCACAGGAACAAATTATATTTAAATATATATTTCATTTTAAAAAGTAAAAATATTTCACAACATTATTGCTTTTGTTGTATCACTGTATTTTGGATTAAATAAATGCAGGCTTGGTGAGCAGAAATATCTTAAATATCTTACTGTTCAAAAGCTTTTGACTAGTAGTGTATATAAACAGACAAAACCGCATGAGCATGTACATAAGAATATGTACCTCAACAGTCATCTCTTTAGACTGCTCCTCCACTTGCTGAATGACCTCATAGCGTGTACAGCGGTAGTAACCTCCTGTAGAGGAACTGTGTTTTTTCCACTCTTCCAGACAGATCCAACAGAAATCATACTTGCACTGTACACACATACACTCTTGATTAACAACACAGACATTAAAACAAAACATTGTATGATGTAACTAGCAAATGCATATAGCAGTCTAGCAGGCAGCACACTGGGAGTTGTGGGATTCTGACAGCAAGGATTATGTGTGTTGCTAGGAAACAATCTCTCACTTTTTATTTTTGGAGTGCTAGTATTTGCAATGTCTTTCCCTGTTTAGTAACCTTGTTGCAGGATTATCAAGATTGAATTAACAGTAATGCATTTCTTCCTAAGGCACACAAACAGACATTTCTTGATCAGGATTAGCTCACTTTCAGAACAAAAATTTACAGATAATGTACTCACCCCCTTGTCATCCAAGATGTTCATGTTTTTCGTTCTTCAGGCCTGAAGAAATTATGTTTTTAAATTGACAATTTATATACTTTTTAACCTCAAAATGCTCATCTTGTCTCGTCTCTGCAATGCGCATGCGTAGTCTGTGTGATCCGGGTCAATACAGTTAGGGTATGTCAAAAAAAAGTTCCATGTCGTTTTCTTCCCCAAATTCAAAATCATCCTACATCAGGGGCGGACTGGGACAAAATTTCAGGCCGGGAAATCTCACACTCATCCAGGCCATCCCAAAAACCCACAACAAATTCTGAAACAATGGACAATATTTTATTTTATTTTTTGTGTGTAAAGCCATTGTTATTATCACATAAAAAAGTATAATCCATTGGCTGGTGCTACGCAACATAATTAAAGATTATCTCTTGAACTTCCATTTACCTTTTTATAAAAATGTAAGTACATTAGGACCATGTGCTATTGTGTTATCTTGCTTAAATGTCAAAACTGTTGGCCTACAATAATAGCTACATCTTGAATATATCTTTAGTAAAATCCTAATACTGAAATTTTTTTTGCATTATCATGGGTCATGTTTTGTCCTTAGGAAAATTAACCATGGTTTAATTAGGCCTATGGTGAAAGTATAGTAGTAACCGTGTTTTTTTTTTTTTTGTTTGTTTGTTTGTTTTTTTTGGCATTTTGATTACAATTTGTATAACCAGAGTTTTACTACAAATACCATAAAGTGTGGCAAAACCTTTGTTAATTTATAGTTTAACTATAGTAACAATGGTTTTTGGTTTTTAGTGAAAACATGGTTAATTTTTGTAAGGGTTGTATTGTTGTTAGCCTTAGCTCCCTCTAAATGTGTTATAAAACAATGTGAATATTTGTAGGCTAAGTTCCTACTCTTTACAAGTTACGCTATTTTGTTAATTTTGCAGCAAACTGACTACTATTGATAATATTTGCAAGCAGTTTAATGCTTAACTAAGTAAACAAAACAAATAGTAAATGTTCTATTTACAGATGTATCTGACCTGTAAATGAAGTACTGAACAGGACAGTTTTGACTCTCTGCTCCACCTGGGCGCTCCATTCTCGAGTCTTGCATTCTTTTGGCGGACGCGCGGATGAGCGGAGCTTGCGCGATGTGAATTGCGTTGTCAGTCAAGACGAACCGGATTACGATTTATTAGAGTATTATTATTGAATGGCGAATTTGGAAATAATCACTTTAGTACATTCGGCAGGCAACAGAAACAACAACAACAATATATATATGAAAATAAAATATAAATCAAAAAATGGCAGCGGGCCAAATTAGCTGCCAGGCCACCGGGAATTGTCCCGGTTCTCCCGATGGCCAGTCCGCCCCTGTCCTACATCTCTACAGAAGAACAGGCCCAGTGTTTACAAAGTGAACATACAAAGTAGATCAAACGCCCTTTATAAAAAAAAAAAGGTAAAACAGCGTTGTGGGATGATTTTGAAGCTTTTCGACATACCCTAACTGTATTGACCAGGATTACACAGATGTGAGACAAGACGAGCATTTGAGGTTAAAAAGTATATAAATTGTCAATTTGTTTTGAAAACAACCAATCGTTTTGCTAGATAAGACCCTTCTTACTTGGCTAGGATCATTTAGAGCCCTTTGAAGCTGCGTTTAAACTGCATTTTGGAAGTTCAAACTTGGAGGCACCATATATATCCATTATATGAACAGAAATCCTTAAATATTTTCCTCAAAAAACTATTTCCTTACGACCACAGAAAGAAACACATGAACATCTTGGATGACAAGGGGTGAGTACATTATTTGTAAATTTTTGTTCTGGAAGTGGACTAATCCTTTAATAAAAGAGATTTATCAAGATTCCTCATCTATTATTTTTTTAAACGATTTAAAATCAGCCCACTGTTGCAGAGGAAGAACTTCAGATCTTAATCTTAACAATTACATTCAGTTATGATTGTCATAAGATAAAAAGCCATACCGACAAGCAGCAAAGATGTGCCCTGCTGAAAAAAACTGCTAAAACCAGCCTAATTTAAGCTGAAAGTAGCTGGTTTTAGCTGGTCTCCCAGCCTGGCCAGGCAGGTTTTAGCTGGTGGTCTCCCAGCCTGACCAGCTATGACAGCTTTTTTTTTAGCAGGGTGCTTTCTAATAATCCTCACTGACCCTTTCAAGCAGGTTTTCATCCAAAGTTCTACTTTTGACGGTCTTGATTTACTCTTCTCATGGCTCACAGCCATACTGGCACAATTCCCTCTTGATTTACTTCCGACTGGAAGATAATATTTCATCTCTTTTGAGAAATACAACTTCACTCAGGGTATCCCACAGGTTTCTGTTCTTGGCCCTCTCCTTTTCATAATCTACAAACTTTGTATTTGTCATATCACCAGCCATCATGGTCTCAGTTATCACTGCTTTGCTGAGATTTATTTTACCACCTGTTCTGATACAAACCCTCCCACTCATTTGGGTCAGCGGCACTGGGAATCTTCTTAAATTTAACAAACAAAAGAGGTTTAAAAGTAAGCAAGCCGAAACTCAGATTTGTGCATTGATTTTAAAGTTTCTGTCAATCCCTTTCAAACTTCATTGGTATCATGTTTGACCCTTTGTTCACTTTCAAAGTTCACACCAAATCCTGCATTTCACATCTTCGAAAAACTCCATGACTCCGCCCAATACTTAACCTGGCATATACAGTACATGAATCTATTATTATAACTTAAGTAACCTTGGCACACTGCATGTGGTTACAGCCCTCATTCTTCTGAATGGGAGATTTGCAGTTGGCACAGGGTTTGGAGTTGGTGAGTAACCACAGGCAGTTGGCAGCATCTTCATACGCCTCACTTACACCTGCCACTGAAATGGAAAAAGACAGAAATAAAGTTGCTTGAGGTCCAAATCCATTTTTGGACAGGTAGGAACAGTACTTCAGAATATTTATCTTAGTAGTTACTGAAAAGTACAGCAAAACAAGCTCACGTTCTTCTGGTTTCATGTCAGTGACTTTCTGGAGCCACATCTTCCAAGTTTGGCAGTCACATGGTTCATGGGCCTCTCCTTGGCACTCCCTGTGGGGAGAAACACCAGTGTGACGTCAGGCCTAAGCATGAAGGAAATTCCATTTCTAGTGAATATTTTATTTGTATTCCATGCATTTTAGTTGTTGAATAGATTTGGGGGATAAATATATGTGTCAAACATAAATGAAAGATTAACCTATGCTAACTTATTAACAAATTCCTAGGTTCAGGAGTTTGTTCTAGTTTAACATTTAGCACTGTATTTTCCTTGACATCCACTACCCAATTAGGACAAAACTGTGGTCTATCAGCTGAAAACCACTGAAATGAAACACAACGTTGGCAGGCTGTTGACCACAGACGCCTTTAAACGACAGATCTTTTGTGTTAGATTCAATCCATATTCACTCAGACAGATTAAATGTGTGAGAGAAGGGAGGGTGTTTTGACTCAAATGTAATGCTTAGATTTGGCACAGGCAGTGATGAGATACGAGCCCACTGTGTTTGTGTGTTGGGGACATAAGGACCAGAGCTGTGGGAAAGAAAATCTCAGCCAGCTGCATCGCCAGAGACCACTGTGTCCAGAACATACAATACAAACACACATTCTTCCTTAAATTATATATGGGCTATTCTACAGAAGAGTTGGAAATGTCTTGAAGGAAGAAAAAAAGTTTTTTTCCCCAAAAAAAAATATGTTTGCAAAATTGTATAATATCCAAGTTACACATTTTCTAGTAATTTTGCAGTTGATTTTCAGTTGATTTTCAGAAAGTTTTGGAATATTTGTCCTCTCCCCAATCTTGTCACTACCGACACACAGGAATAATAAATTTAATTAGAAGGGTTATATTGACCTATTAAGATTTTGTTTACATCTGCATTGTAAATAAATATATATTTTGCTATTTTACTGAAAAGGGTCAAGAATTACTTTTTTTTTAACATTTCAAGTGTAATTTATGAGATTTGTATTTGGAATCCAATTTTTTGTAAAAGGCAAATAGTTGGTCATACTGGTTTCAAAGTTAAGGATTTATTAATTTGAATATACACTGAACCAAAAACTATCATAACATCTTAGTTAATTCAGTACACTTTATTTTTGACAAAACATCCCATGTTTCAGTACAGACTGCACATTTTTAATAGTGACAGTAATGCTTTGGTAGCGACCACATCACATTACAGAATTTTAACTTGCATACTAAAACACTACTAAAACATAGTAAAATACTAAAAAATTGCTATGTTTTGGTCGTGATTGCTTTGGTAGTGACAATTTTATGGGATAACACCAAAAAAAACACAAAGATGTCAAATTTAATATACTTTTAATACTTCATGTGTAAACATATAAAAACTAAATGTTATGGAATTACTCCAAAAAAAGTGTGGCTAACTGCAGAAAAAAGGTGTTTGATAGTGACTTTCCTTAAAGGTGCCATAGAATGAAAAACTGTATTTACCTTGGCATAGTTGAATAATAATAGTTCTGTACATGGACATGACATATCGTGAGTCTCAAACACCATTGTTTCCTCCTTCTTATATAAATCTGGTGTTTGCAAAAGACCACTGAAAAATAGGATAATCCTAACACAGACTATGATGTTATAGTCGCGATCATTAATAGTCACGCCCCCAACATTTGCATAGCCAAATCATCAAAATTTCTGCAGCTAGGCTATTGTGAAAAAAAAAAAAGCAAGGACAATAGAAAAAAATTGCAGATCACGGGAATAAATGTTATGTTACAGGTTGTGCAGGGGATGTTAAGCGCAGGGATGGGTTGGTGTCTGTACTCAGAAAGGCAAGGAAAATAAAAAACGCATTCTAATAAAATAAGGTGAGCCACTAAAGGGACACGGTTAGCTTCTTGCTAGCAGTAGCCTGTTACATTGCAGTACATAAGATTTCACTTACCACATAAACAGAGTAAGGAAAGATGACTGCGCGGACAATGGTGAATGATTTACAGATTCTGAGCATCACTAACAAGCATCTAAACTTGTAAAATATGTGGTAAGTACTGCCACTGTAGTATAGTTACACAGAGCATGTGCAATTGCAAATCTCAAAAGTGAAAGTAAAATGATTGTGCATTCAAAACGGCAGTTTCAGTGACTCGCATATTAATAGCGGCTCGGGCTATATAGACTTTTGAACACATTTACCTTAAAATGATGGGACCTATCTACTCACCATATAGCTATGAGAGAGAGAGACACACATGAATATTTCCTGATTATAAATGTAGGGGTGTGGTTAAAATTAGTCTCAGCCAATAGAATAAAGCATACATTTTGGTAGTGACATCAAAAATGCAGGACACCTTTTTTTTTTTTTTACATAAAGTTTTAGAATTTACAAAGATTATTTTTAGCTTAACTTTTTAAAAGAATCAAAAACATGCTTTAAAAAAAAACAATGGAAAAAATACAAAAATTACTTATTTTCATAAGTTGAAATTTAGGGTTTAGGGTTCGAAAAAACCACCTGCCAATTTAAAGTACCCACTAAATGAGGATTTTATATATATTAAGCTTACTGATATTTTAAATATTATTGTGGGTTTCAATAGATAATAGAAGGATCTTAGTAAACATCTAAGATTTGAATACTTAAATGCTTTTTAAATGTGTTTTTTGGTTGTGGAACAGAAATTTGTACCAATTCTGTAGAATGGCCCACATACGTAACCCGTGTGATCTTTTTGACAATGTCTCTGTAACACAATTATGCGCTGCTTAAATAAATATTAATATGAGTCCTTTAAATCATGTAGTGAACTAGAGATTTTGTTCAGAATTACAAATTCTCTCTAGTATAATGGCATGAGAGATTTGTGTCAGTGACTGGCACTGACCAGCAGAAAAGATGGCCCTTGCCACAGTCCACCGCAGGGGCCTGGAGGCGAGGAAAACTGAGCGGGTCAGAGGTGCTGGCACCTGGCCCCTGTCCGGCCAATCGCACCGCTCTATCACAGCCAGCCCGCGGGCACCACCGGATGGCAGGATTATTCTCCACAAATGCCTGAGGAAGAAGAAGAAAATGAGTAAAGAAGAGAACGGAGAAAGAACGAAGGAGAAAGCATGTGAGGGAGGTATTTAAAATGCAAAAAACTGCCTTATTTATTTAATATGTGGCTCTCTACAGTTCTCTGAATCTGATGTAAAATGACTGCTAAACTGTATGTTTGCCAATTTTACATGGAAACTAGGGCTGTGCAATAAATCGCATGCGATTGTCATGCGTATCTCATCAGTAAAGCCGGTTCTGTGATTAGTACTCAATCTCCATCACCTGCATTCAGATGGCGCGGTATTTAAAACACTAAGCCGTAGATCACTGAAGAGCTACGCGATATCGCGTTCAAAATCAAAATCGAAATCGAACCGGCTTTACTGATGAGATACGCATGACAATCGCATGCGATTTATTGCACAGCCCTAATGGAAACATGCAACTTTTATTATGTCCTCTTTTGTTTTAAAGGAGTAGTTCACTTTCAGAACAAAAATGTACAGATAATGTACTTACCCCCTTGTCATCCAAGAGGTTTATGTCTTTCTTTCTTCAGTCGTATAGAAATTATGTTATTTGAGGAAAACATTTCAGGATTTCTCTCCATATAATGGACTTCTACGGTGCCCCTGAGTTTGAACTTCCAAAATGCAGTTTAAATGCAGCTTCAAAGGGCTCTAAATGATCCCAGCCGAGGAAGAAGGGTCTTATCTAGTGAAAAAATTGGTTATTTTCTAAAAACAACTTGTATACTTTTTTAATCTCTACACAGAGTACACACAGAGCTAGATGAGCATTTGAGGTTAAAAAGTATATAAATTGTAATTTTTTTTAGAAAATAACCGATTATTTTGCTAGATAAGACCCTTCTTTCCTCGGCTGTGATTGTTTAGAGCCATTTCAAGCTGCATTTTGGAAGTTCAAACTTGGGGGCAACATAGAAGTCCATTATATGGAGAGAAATCCTGAAATGTTTTCCTCAAAAAACAATTTTCTTACGACTGAAGAAAGAAAGACATGAACATCCTGGATGACAAGGGGGTAAGTATATTTTCTGTAAATTTTTGTTCTGAAAGTGAACTACTCCTTTAACAACACAAGTTAAAATGGAACAGTGAATTCTTGACTTAATGGTTTCTGGCTATAGCACTTGAATGACTAGATGAGACGTAACTTAAAATAGACAAGTATACAAATATATATTGTAATCCACTATTGTTCAATAGTTTGGAGTAAAAACATTTTTTTATGTTTTTGAAATAAGTCTCTTATACCCACCAAGTGTGCATTTATTTGATCCAATAATATTTTTTATATTTTATTTTAATATATTTTAAAATGTAGTTTATTCTTGTGATGCAAAGCTGAAATATCAACTGGAACCAACCAAGGCCTCCATTTGATCTCTTTAAACAACTTTTGAAAGAAATATTACAATTGGAACAGTACACTTACAACTAAAGTAACAAGGCTGATGCATTTCGAAAAATATGGATGCCTCTTCTAGACCTCTGACCTTTTGGCCACCACACATATACTTAACAAAATGTATGACTAGTTTATAACCACAACTTGACATTGATTTTATTGATTATTTTTATTTAAAAATTTTATTTATTTGCAGTTTTTTTTTTCTCTATGCATCTACAGTATTTTTCATCAGTTTATTATATTTAAATAATGCTGATCTTTTTATACTATTACTTTACTGTATTTGACATTCATTATTAATTGTTTCTACTGTTATTTTTGTTCTATGACTTTTTACTCCTATGCATATTAATAGGTTAATTGCAGGTTAATAAACAAAAAAAATAAAAAACAGAAGAACAGCATTTATCTGAAATAGAAATGTTTTGTATCATTATAAATGTCTTTATCATCACTTTTGATCAATTTAAAGCATCCCAGCTAAAAAAATATTTCTATAATTCCCCCCCCCCCCCCCCAAAAAAAAAAAAAAAAAATTATATATATATATATATATATATATATATATATATATATATATATATATAAATAATATTGCTAATAATAAGAATAAATGTTTCTTGAACAGCAAATCAGCATATTAGAATGATTTCTGAAGGATCATGTGACACTGAAGACCGGAGTAATGATGCTGAAAATTTAGCTTTGATCACAGGAATAAATTACATTTTAACATATATTCAAATAGAAAACAGTTCACAATATTACTGCTTTTGCTGTATTTTGGATCAAATAAATGCAGACATCCAAAAAAAATCCCAAAACTTGTGACTGGTAGTATATGTGATAGACAGGATAAACTACGGTCCAGGTTTCTCAAAATAACTCCTTCAGGATTTATTCTTCAATAAAAGGATCAGCTGTCTGTATATATTCCGTAAATATGAACCATTATCAGATTAAATTTTGTCATGTAAAGTTTAGAGAATTTGCCATGAACCTGCCGATTAAACAAAACTAAACCAAAAATATTTTGTCCTTTCCGGTTCATCTAATTTGCTGAGTCTTGTTATGATGCCGCGATCTGAGTTAATTTTTACCAACAGCTCCAGAAGTCCGTTAGAAAACTCTGACCCTGAAAATGGCTACAGCAGAGCTCAGACGCCCCTGTGGAAGATTCAACATCACCATGGCAACATAATGAAAGGCTTGGGACTCCACAGCGTGAGAAGTGTCATTCTCAGACATTCTCAGATGAGAGCTGCCATTGTTACAGTTACTTCAACGCTCTCAGCTCCCATTTCAATGTTCCACCGTTCTGGACTGACTTCACAATAACACTAAACACATAAACTCCACCGAGAGGACTGATCTGTGTGACTGGAAAACCAGCAGCTCTATAAAGGCCGAATCACACGGTTTAAAATGCCTAATGCTGAATGACAGTAACTCACCATATCACTAAATAATACAATTAAAACAGTATCTATGCACATAATTAAGACTAATGTGCATCTAATCGTGTAACTATACCTTGATGTCAAACTGCAGATAACGTTTGTCCATCTCTCTAGACACAATGCTCTCGATGACCTCAACAGGAACCAGCTGAAAGCAGTCATACGCCGGGCAGAAGATGTTATGTGCCTCTCCCTCCTGAATCTTCATATTCAGGAAACTGCCAAGGGCAAAAAGTATACATGACTGTTACATGACCATCACAGCAGTAGTGACGGTGAACTGACGGTGAATGTAATGTGACTAAAGCACTGAATGAAAAGTCTCTGAAGACAAAACCCTCACCTTTCCCAACATCCTCTGCAGAACTCGTGACCACATGGAATATCAACAGGCTCCTCGAACATGGAGGCTGCACACATACAAATGCCGCACTGACAACAGAGAACAAAACAACATTAGTGAGAAAGCATCTGTCATATACCTGGATATATGTGACTCTGGGCCACAAAACCAGTCTTAAGTAGCACATGTATATTTGTAGAAATAGCCAACAATACATTGTCTGGGTCAACATTTTCTTTTATGCCAAAAATCATTAGGATATTAAGATTATGTTCCATGAAGATACTTTATAAATTTCCTAGCATAAATATATCAAAACGTCATTTTTGATTAGTACTATGCATTGCTAAGAACTTCATTTGGACAACTTTAAAGGCGATTTCTCATGTTGTATCTCAGCCAAATTTTGTCCTGAAAAACTTGTTTATTCAGCTTTTAGATAATGCATAAACCTCAAAATTAAAAAAAAATGAATAAAAATTATCAAATTACGTTTGGCCATTCCGGTCTCATGACAAACTGCAAATTGAAATTTAGTCAAACCCTTCATGCCTATTCGATGATCATAAAGTTTGTTTCTAGTATAGACTGTGGCTTTATGGTGAAAGTAATGATAATGCACCGAAAGCAACCCGTTTTTAGATCACAATGTCTTTTTTATTGATACATGAAAGGACTGATTGTGTTACAACAAACTGAGACTGATCATGAACCAAGTTCACTTTACAAAGCGTTTTGAATGTCTCTTGGAAAATATAGACAATACTGGGTGATATGCTGGTAAGTTTGTGTCAAAATCAACTTACTTTTTAATGAATCTGTCATTTTAGATTATGCTCCAAAAACACTTTCAGCACTTACATGCTAAATGTGATGCAATTCATTTGGCTATCAGAAGCATAGGATGCAGAAACAGCAAGTTCAGGACTAATTTCAGCAAAAAAAAAAAATTCTTTACAAAACTCAAAATTTGCGATTTTTGTATGGCAGAATTTAATCATTGGAACTCAGGTTTAAAAAAAAATGCATTATAGAATTATTGCTAATTTGACTATAGTGTGTATTTTCCTGTGCGTCTCATTTTTAGGATAGTATGAAAGCTTATTTCAGCCACTGAATTACAATAAAAAGGTAACTGACTTTTTTTATAAAGTCAGAATTGTGTGTTATAAAGTGACTTTTTTCTGAATTGCACATGGAATTGTCAGTCAGAACTGTGAGATTTAAACTTGCAGAAAAACATACATTTATCCCCTCAAAATGTTTCTTTTTTGTCAAAAGTTTACACCCCCCTTTAAGAATCTGCAAAATGTTAATTATTTGAACAAAATAAAAGGGATCATACAAAATGCATGGTATTATTTATTTAGTACTGACCTGAACAAGATATTTCACATAAAAGATGTTTGCATATTTTCCACAAGAGAAAATTTTTAGTTGAATTTATAAAAATTACTCTGTTCAAAAGTTTACATCGCCTTGATTTTTAATACTGTGTTGATACCTGGATGATCCACAGCTGTTTTTTTTGTTTAGTGTTTTTTTTTTTTGTTTAGTGTTTATGAGTTTGAATTTAATGATTAGGGTAAATTTAACTTATTTTGTCTTCTGGGAAACATGTAACTATCTTTTGTAGCCTCTGAAGGGCAGTACTAAATGAAAAAAACATGATGTTTAGGCAAAATAAGAAAAATGTACACATCTCCATTGCTTTTAATGCATCGTTTTTCCTTCTGGCACATCAGTAAGCTTTTGAACTTTCAGTAATAGTAGTAATTAGGGGTGGGAGAAAAAAAATCGATTCTCTGATGCATCGCGATTCTCTCTTCAACGATTCTGAATCGATTCCTAATATTTCAGAATCGATTCTGAGCTTGTTTTTTCCCCGCATATGGCACGTGTGCGCGCTAGAGATGCGGCAGGATTCATTGCACAGAATTTGCACTGTAGACTCGTGCGCACTGCTTGACAGTGTGTGCTTCCACCCGCCGTGTTTGCGATATGCGTTCATTTCTGCCGTCTGGAATGCAGTACTATTAGATGCACGAAACTCGTGCACTGACAGACTCACGTGCGCTTTGGGTTTGTTCGTCCTAAAGCTCGATTGCGAATGCGGTTAAATGCACTTGCATTTTCAATAGTTTTAAACTAAACTGTACATACAGTCAGTTATGTTTTGAGAACAGGACAAAACATCTGATATATCGAAATAGATCTGTGTATGGCGTTCCGTCCATATAAACTGCTAATGCTCCGCTATCCAGGCTGTCAGAGAGAATGCGTTCACGTGTTAAATAATATAAACATGCTTATAAGTTGATCCCTTATTTGAGATTTAATCTTCCGGGCAAACAGATTCTCCGCATCTTTCTCGACTCCTCAGAATTCTCAGCCTGATTGCCAAAAATCATATGTGACCCTGGACCACAAAACCAGTCATAAGGTTAAATTTTACAAAACTGAGATGTATACATCACATGAAAGCTCAATAAATAAGCTTTCTATTGATGTATGGTTTGTTAGGATAGGACAATATTTGGCCGAGATACATCTATTTGAAAATCTGGAATCTAAGGGTGCAAAAAAATCAAAATACTGAGAAAATCACCTTTAAAGTTCTCCAAATTAAGTTCTTAACAATGCATATTACTAATCAAAAATTACATTTTGATATATTTATAGTATGAATTTTACAAAAAATCTTCATGGAACATGATCCTTACTTAATTTCCTAATGATTTTTGTCATAAAAGAAAAATCAATAATTTTGACTCATACTATGTATTTTTGGCTATTGCTACAAATATACCCCAGCGACTTAAGACTGGTTTTGTGGTCCAGGGTCACATATTGTGTTTGATGCACAACTTACTCGACTAAAAAAAAAAAAAAATAAATAAAAAACACACATCCTAGCTGTATATTTTCATAATTTCTCCCAAAAAAAAAAAAAAAGACAAATAGCCTATATAAAATGTATATATTTTTTTTTATATAATAAACAGGAAAAAGAGGAAATATTAAAATATGATTTCGTCTCTGATTTTATTGGTTTCTAAATAATCTAAAGATATTATTATTTTTGGTATTACTGGTGGTTTTAGCACTCAGCATACCTGGTAAAAAAAAAAAAAAAAGTCACCACTAGCCACTGTTGTGCATTAGTTTGAATGCAGCCTGGTAAAGCTGCCTGTCTATGATATCAGTAATAATAAAACGGCAGTAATGCTGAGGAAAAAAGAAAAACTATTGTCTGTAAACTTTCGGATACCTAAAGAACACTTATTTTAAATAAGTAATTATTTTAAAAAGTACCTTGCTTATATAATTTTAAAAATAAAGTAAAATTGGCACAAAATAAATTTGATATAAAACGTATATGAAAATGCAGCCATGTGCAGTACTATTGAAAACTGAGAATGTGAGCATTGTGATATTTAGTTGATAATGAAAACAGATTGACACCTATTTTTACAGAGATTCCAACTATAAACAAAAAGCATAGAAACTGCAATTTTACATGTTTTTTAAATTGTAAAGTTGTATTTGCACAGCAGAAGAATTAATTGGGGAAAAAATTTAGATCAAGAATCGTTTTGGAATCGGATCGTGACTCACAGAATCGGAATCGGATCGGATCGTGAAGTGCCTGAAGATTCCCACCCCTAGTAGTAATAGTTGCATATGAGTCCCTCAGTTGTCCTCAGTGTGAAAATATGGATCTCAAAATCATACAGTCATTGTTGGAAAGGGTTCAAATACACAAAAATGCTGGACAACCAAAGAATTTGTGGGACCTGAAAGATTTTTCTGAATAACAGCAGGCAGGTTTACTGTTTAGGACAAACATGGGACTCATGAACAACTATCACTAAACAAAAAAAAACACAGCTGTGGATCATTCAGGTAAAAACACAGTATTAAAAATCAAGGGGATGTAAATCTTTGAATCTTTGTGTTCTGAAGATGAATAAAGGTCTTATGAGCTTGGAAAGACATGAGGGTGAGTAATTAATGACAGAATTTTAATTTTTGGGTGAACTATCCCCTAAACACCTAAGAATTACATGTTATTCCATTAAAAATAATTATTGTACATCATATCCACAAAAGCAGCTGTACAATGAGCTACCAATCACTAACAAAGGACTAAATCTGTTCCCTCACCAAGGAGCGATCATCATCAGCAGGGGTGAGACTGATCTCGTCCGGGGAGGTGATGGATGAGCGAGTGGTGCGAGGCGTACGGGGTGAGGGCAGGGTGTCCCAGGTGTTGTAGCCTCTGGGCGGGGGAGTTGGCATCTGAACGCCTGAGCGCTGACAGCAGTTTTCAGCATTAGACATCCAAGCTTCCAGGAGTTTCTCCCTGTCCCAGTCTAAATTTCAAACAGACAACTGGGTCAGTATGCATGCAATAAAAAAAAAGAAGAAGAAAAAAAACAGTACACGAGGAGTCACATTGATTCTAAAAATACACAGTATTTCACCTATCAAATGCCTTTTTCAGAGAAATTTTCAGCTGATTCAAGAGTTTTAACAAGGCTGTTCTTCTGGGAGGAAAAACCTACCCAGATGTTCAGTATGTTGTTTTCCCACGGGATATAAGAGCACTTGATTGTCTTGATATTAAACCTGCCAGTCATGGTTGGTATACTCCCACATGGGAGGAAAAAAAAGGAAGTGAAGTATGCTATTAGCAATAATGAGTAACCATTAAAACGTATGTCAAGACATTCAATACTTAAAAGGTTTAAAGACATTCACTTCTTTAAGAACAGGCACCAGTTTTATGCAAACAGAACAATAGCTCCTCTTCCTATAGTCCAAGCCAAAGCCATGGGATGGTGGTGACATATAAAAATGACATATACTTTGCAATCTTCAAATGAACTTATCGGTCAACATCAATGAAGTGTGTTGGGGTACGAAAAGATAAGAAATACCACTTCCCAGAGGAAATCCTGGAGACAGATTCCAGACATTGAAGGCCAGATAACACAGTCCACAGTTCAAGGCAAAACACATAAACAAATACAGCCAAATAAAACTTGCTTCCAAAGAACGAGGCAAGATTTCCAAAATGAAAATCGTCAGATGTTTGTACTCTAGTTTGAATACCATCATAGTTTTTAGAGTCAATTGAGTGAATTTGGGTTTAAGATTAAAAGAAGGTGAAACTGCATATTTGAGCCTTGGCTGGCGGTCTCCAGAGAGGCCGTGGCAATAATAGCAGCACACATGAATCAGAGCTCTGCCCTTTTCTCCCATGGGCTCTAGTCATCTGGAACAAGGCCTGCTAGACAGGCTGCTCAGATAATTGGAGATTATTAAAGAAAGCACTGATCCAATTATGAGTCTTGTGCCAGGAAGTTTAGCAGCTCTAAACATGAGTGCTCTTGTAAAATTAAAGGGAAGGAAACATCTAGGTGTGCTTTGTGTGAGCATTGATGCTTTTCAGATTTGCTGTACAGAAAAATACCTTACAGGTTATTAAACGTCTCCAAGCATAAAACCATACCTGTTTCCTACAGCTGTTTTAAATGCACTTGAAGCTATATTCTTCATGAGTTAGGAACTGAAAGAATGGCGTCAGAATAAATCTAGTAAGTAGGCCTGCACTGAATATATGCCCACAGATTTACACAGAATTCAACAGCCAACCCACACAAAGTTCAACAAAATTTCCTGCTCCTTGCATGTTTGTTTGCTAAATGATAGTCGGAAGCATTATATCCATAACAGTCAGAAGCACGGCATCTGCTAAATTTCTGTAATTATTTGCATATGCTCAAATCACTTGTCAATCAAATGATATTTTTAAAGACAAAATCAAATGTGTTTCCACAAATGAATCTGTGGTCAAGTTTTATTAATTCATCCTGTTTTAGTTGAATCGTGCCACAATATACTAGTTTGGTCCCTTATTTAGTTTAGTTTAAGTGTGGCCACAATATATTGAGTTTTTGTCATGTGTAAGGCTCCGTAAAATTAATTATAATATAAAAGTTGTAATTCATTAGATATGGGAACACATATTCAGAATTAAAAGCAGAGTTTTCCATCATAAACTCCAATTTTGCTGTATATATTTTTGTTTAGAAAATGGTTGATCGTTTCATTAGATAAGACCCTTATTCCTCAGCTGGTATCGTGTAGAGCCCTTTTAGACTGCATTAAAACTGTAATTTAGGCCTTAGATTTTTAGGCTAATTCCCATTGAAGTCCACTATATGGAGAAAAATCCTGGAATGTTTTCCTCAAAAACCTTAACTTCTTTTCAACTGAAGAAAGTCATGAACATCTTGGACACCACAGGGATGAGTAAATTATCAGGAAATGTTTATTCTGGAAGTGAACTTATCCTTTATGAGATCTAGAATATGGTCTTGCAAAATAAGACATTAACATGTGTTTTTTAAGTACTAATAAAAAGCCAATATGCTAATAATACGCATGCTAATAAGCAACTAGTTAATAGTGTTCCTTATTCTAAAATGTCAAAGCTGATCTTTTCCATAAAATACAAACGCATGATGATCACTGGCTGTCAAAAAAAGAAGAAAAAAAAACTGAACAGAACAAAATAAACCAAACAAAACCAAACCAGAATAAGCAGATCAAACTCAGTTTTCATCTATGAATGAGAGTGTATTACTCTTAACTCTCAACACATTTTACCATAATTCAATTTGGGCTGGCCAATGAAACAACAGCAGTGAGTATATCATTGAGTGTTTGACACAATCGTACCGTGGGCCCGAAGAAGAGCCTCTGCAGTGAAGAGAGGAGCTTGCAACATATCTGCCGTCTCCACTATCAGCATGTCCTTCAGTCTCCTGAGGTCCTGCACTCGCAAACCTTCATAAAACTGAAACATATACAGCTACGTGTTAAACATACTGTCATAGCGAAATCAGTTTTCAATGCAGTTTTTGCATTATTGGTTCAAAAAATGCAGGTTACAATCTGTCACATCTGGACACCAGGGCTTGAGGCCAGTGTGAATGTCACAAGAAATTCCAGATTTTATTTGGAGAGCTCACCTCCCTGCGGTCTAAGGCTGCATATTCTGCCTCAATATCCTCCGCATGGGGGTCAGTGGAGAAGACCATCTGAGACTCCAGACTGAGCGCAAGCTCCTTATGGTGCTGCCTTTCTGCACAGTCACACGGGGTCTCCTTGTTCTCATTCTCCGCAAACAGGTCTGCACCACGCAGCACCAGAAACTGCAGAAAGAGAGAAATACTGTTAATATAATGTGGGAAAATCAATAAATTAAAGAGGTCATGATATGAGGAACCAAAAACAGTACCTTTTGGAATATACATAAATATCAATATTTGCCACATTTGTTTGGTAAAATTGCTATCTATGGAGGGTCAGAAAGCTCTCGGATTTCATCAAAAAATATCTTCATTTGTGTTCCGAAGATGAACAAAGTTCTTACAGGTTTAAAACGACATGAGGGTGAGTAATTAATAACAGAACTTTCTTTTTTGGGTGAACTATCCCTTTAAATCATTTCCATTGTCAAAATAAACATTTCATTCAGGATTTCCAAATGTTCCAGATCAGAGGTCTCGATTTCAAGTCACCTTGTGCCCAATAGCCAGGTGGTCTAAAAAGGTAACCAAATGACTGGAGTTAGGGGTGTGCGATAAGATGATATTAGAACATGAACGATTAAAATGTTTCCATGATCTGCCATTAGAGAGATTGTTAGCGCTACAATTATTTTGGTGCTGTGTCCAAAATCTGTTCCCTATTCTCTATACAGTGTTCAAATTGTGAATCAGTGAATGATTATGAACACAAAAACTGTCTTTGTACTTAGGCTAGGACAGTGTTTTATAATTGTGTTTTATGTACCTCCACACACGTCTTCATCCCTGAGGCAGCTGCGTAGTGTAGTGGTGTGTTTTTCTTGTTATCGGTGGCACTGACGTCAGCACTCTCATATTCACCACGGTCCAGTTTGGCGCCAGTCCACTTTAGGATCATTTGGAGGCACTCAGCCCGCCTGCGTTCATCTTCATAGGGACGGGCTAGTCGAGGCTGCAGCGCCCCTTCGGATAGCAGGATATGTGGCCCCATGCACAACACATGCAGTGTGGTCTCATTGTGCATGTTACGTTTGTTGGGGTTTCCATCCTTGCTGAAGAGGAAGGACCTGTGGATAGATGGCGTGGTGGGTGGCAAATAAATAGTAAAAAGCACTTCACTTTGAACAAAGTCATTGTTTCTCAGTTGGTTTTGTTTCTGAAACCAGATTTTAGTGACGTATAGATAATAAAATTTAGATGATATCATGCTGGTGCTTACTTTTACACCACACCACCCCCATTTAGAACATATAACTTCTTGATAGCAAACTATAACATGAGTGTCTTTCGAAAAGCTATGAATTGAGCAACACTGGCCTGCTGATTCAGACCCAAAATCTTCAGCACATTTGCAGTCGAAACAGCTGTTTTGCCTTAAAATAACTTTCAAAGATTGGCCCCTACAGTTCCACACTTTTTAGGCCAAAGAGTTTCATACTGGGCAGGAAAAGAGTGATGACGATGATGACTTGAGTACATGATTTGAGTACTTATAACAGTTTAAAAGCATTTAAGAACCAAGGTAATCTTGTATCAAAATACTGCTTGGAGCCTCACAGATTCTGACAGATTGTGGGTCAATAACATATAAGAGTGTCTGTAATAGAAAATGGAAAGTTTAAAACCCAATTCTTCAAAATGTTCTCTCTGTTTTCATGTTGGTTTCATATGACATTTAAAAAAATATATACCATATCCAAGAAAGGTTATAGTTTAATGACTCTAAAAACCACATCACATTTAACTAACATTTTCTTGTCATAAAAAAAGGTATTTTAAGATATTTAAATAAATATCTTAAAAAAAAACACTTATTGACACTGATAGAGTCATAATGGTCTTCAGGCCATCTTTATGGTATTATTTCTTGTTTAATGTTTTCTTCTGCGTATTTTGTACAAATCCTTTAAACATTCCTAAATTTGTATTAACGTTAATAAGCAGTGACACAATTTAAATTTTGGGGTGAACTATCCCTTTAAAACCCTATGCCAAACTACCTAATATGGTTTTTAGTGTTTGTCCCACAAAAAATACTCAAATTAATTTTTAACTCAGAAATTGAAAATGCGCTTATCATAAAAGGTTTATTCAAGCCGTTGTATGAAAATTTCATTATTAATGTATTTGAATTAGGGCTGTTAGTTTAACGTGTTAACTTAATTAATTAGTTGTGAAAAAATAACGCAATAAAAATATTTTAAACACAGTTAACGCACTGGCCCCACCCCCAGAACTATACTTCATCTTATATTTCATAACATTGACTGTTGACAAATATGATCCAGGGCAACAACTCCATAAATGCAGTTATGCCCTAAAATTCAAGATATTGATGCAAAAAAATGTCCCTGTATGTGTTTTTTCTCATATATCACATATCACACAATATCACAGGGGCAGCAAGAGCAATATTAGACGAGTGCTGATTTTTTTGATCTTATGTGATTGATATGTGATGTAATTAGATTAATTAATTGAAACATCATGTAATTAATTTGATTAAAATTTTTCATAGACTGACAGCCCCAATTAGAATAAATTGATAGATATGACAACACAACAGTGCTATTAAACTATTAATTACAGATAAATAAAAACTCTAAAATAATATCTCAAAATATCTTATTTTATTTCCACAAAAGAAATAAAGTCATACAGTTTTGGAACAACATGAGGGTAAGCGAAAACTCTATTGATACTAACTAACTAATGATAGATTAAATATAGGAATGTAACGTTATCAAAATCTGCAATAATATCTCGATAGAAGTCCACAATACAATATTTATTGCGATATTTAAAAAAAAAAAAAAAAAAGACAAATGAAGAATTGGAAAAAATTTACATTTTGTACATTTTAAAGTAGTAACAATAATATTAATTTATTTGCATTCCTATGACAGTAATAGCCATATATTGTAAAACAATTGCACTGTAAAATAAATTTAAATTAATATTTAATAGGTACATTATTTTTGCCTTACACTACAGTAGGGAAAATCACATACTTCTTTCCTAAATTTCTACACTTTGAATTTGGACTGCAGTAACATTACCCATTTAAAGGTGCCATAGAATGGAAAACTGTATTTACCTTGGCATAGTTGAATAATAACAGTTCTGTACATGTACATTACATACCATGAGTCTCAAACACTCATGGTATGTAATGTTTCCTCCTTATATAAATCTGGTGTTTTCAAAAGACCACTGAAAAATAGGCCAATCCTAACATAACACGGACTATGACGTTATAGTCTCGGGATCATTAATAGTCACGCCCCCAACATTTGCATAGCCGAATCATCAGAAGTTCTGCGGGTAAGCTATTGTGAAAAAAACAAAGCGAGGACAATAGCGAAAATGGCAGATCACGAGAATAAATGTTACGTTCCAGGTTGTGCAGGGGATGTTAAGTGCAGTAACTGGGTTGGTGTCTGTACTCAGAAAGGCACAGAAAACAAATAACACGCTCTAATAAGATAAGGCAAGCCACTGAAGGGACATGGTTAGCTTCTTGCTAGCGGTAGCCTGTTACATTGCAGTACATAAGATTTCACTTAGCATCTAAACTTGTAAATATGTGGCAAGTACTGCCACTGTAGTATAACGTTACACAGAGCATGTGCTATTGCAAATCTCAAAAATGAAAGTAAAATTAGTGTGCATTCAAAACAGCAGTTTTCAATGACCCGCATATTAATAACGGCTCAGGCTCCATGATTAATATATATTATGGGCACCATATATATATGGACTTGTAAAACTGTTTCTGGAGAATTTTTGCCCTTTCCTATGCCATATACCTTCTAAGTAGATATCAGAGAACAATTTTAATTAAAGCTGCAAGCAGCAATGAACGGGCCCTCGCACCCGGGCTCACCGCCGACCGGTGGCTTTAGGAAAACAGCAAACGGTGGGCAGTAGTGTTGTCAAAAGTCCCGGTACTTCGGTACCAAGTCGGTACTAAAAAAAATAAAACGTTACGGTACCAGGTTTTCTTAAGTACCGGTGGTACCGACTATCCGGTCAACCCGGTTCTTGATACGCTATACAAAAGGTGCGCGCTGCCACCAGCGCTGCTGCTGATGCCGCGGCTCTGACTCCACTTGTTTACAAAGAAGAGCCAGGCTTGCTCCAAATAGTTTGGATTTGCGGCTGAACAAGGCGAACATCATAGATCATCAAAAAACTATTTGCAAAAGATGTCGTCTCGAAAGGAGGAAACACATCAAACTTAAAACACGTCAAAGACCGACTCCAGGATCAAATAAAAGATTTCAAGTAAGGTAAGTTTCATTTTAATTTCATATTTAGAGCATTGTTGCGTATTTTAATTTGAATGTCAGACTGAAATAAATATCACCTTTTGTGTAGTGAATCGTTAGCATAAGCGCGGCTAACGCTAATATGCTGGGCCTTAATGAATTTGAAACAACGCTCCTATAACTTTTGTTAGAGTAAAAAAAAAATAAGGACATGATGTATTTACTATTTTTTACACAAATGACCCGTGTATCCAAAATATGTGTGTTAGAGAATGTACAAATGTGACGTTAATTTATGTCCTTAATATCAGTCTGTCAGAAAACGTTCTTGGCTGGATAACTCTAGCAGGTTTAAAAAGCTTATTAATAATAAATATGAATGCAGTTTGGATTGAATAAAAGTACAATCAAATAAAACACGTTTTATTCCCTGTTTAGTTTGGTAATACTTTACAATAAGATCAAATTCATGCATCATATTCTAACATAATCTTAAAGTAAGTGAACAATATATTTTTACAACATTAATTCATGTTTGTGAATGTTATTTAATACAAACACATGATCATTCATGTTTGTTCATGTTTAACAGATTAACATGATTTTATGCATTAGTCAATGTTGAAATTAGTCTTACCTTAAGAAGAATAATTGCCATGTAACTACTGTTTATTGTTAGGCGATGTTATCTAACAAATGAAAATTGTAAAGTGTTTTTAATACTGCAGTTTTCATCTGTGATAGACACTGGTCTTAATATATGTAATCATATCTAAATTTATTATAACAGCTGAGGTTTGTTATTTACTGAAAATTCATATTTTTGCTGGTGTCAATGATCTAATGTCACATCTGGTCAGACTTAGCACACTGCTTTACTTAAGTATATTATTTTTTCTTTTTACAGTTGCAGAAGATCATGAAAGACCCCAGCGAACTCTAAAACAGACAACAGTTACAGATGTTTTTCCGCAGCAGCAGAAATATGACAAAAAGTTTTGGGTGAAGCTTGTTTACATTTTTTATGCCTGTAATTTATTTAGATGTTATTTAACTACTAAAATGTTTACAATCCTTGAAATACTTTTTTAACCTGTGGAAAAACTAACAAAATTTTACGTAAGTATAAAGAATTTTTTTTACAAAGTTTTTTTTGTACATTTTATTTTTGCTTAACTTTATTAATAAAAAATAGTGTGTTGCTCAATTAATATGTTATTGTGTTTTGCTTTGGTACCGAAATTGGTACCGAGAACCGTGGATTTTCAGTGGTATTGGTACCGAATACTGAAATTTTGGTACCGTGACAACACTAGTGGGCAGTATGCTTTTAACACAGTAAAAATAGGAGAAATATGTCATAAGTCATTTAAATGTGCCAAACTTGCCACTGCCAGCTGGTGGTGCTATGCCTATAACTGATTATTGGCATGTAGATTTTCCCTATATTGTGATGATGATAAGAACATGTAATTCATGATGATAAAATGTTATTATTGCTTGCATTACGTCCACCATTTCTGCTTAAATGTCATCGTTACCTATCTGTACAATTTGTGTGGATATTGCTTTGCTGGTGACTCCTTGTTATAAGACATCACTCTTAAGTGCTACATAACTAAGAATCAATTAGGAAAGCGGTGCCCAGTTGGCACATGCATTCACAGTAACCCTCTGCCAGTTTGGATTTAAAGTTTACAGAATTGAAAGGGTTACACTTTAAAATCAACACACAGACACATACACACAATATATAAAATGTTGCCATCCAGTTTTATTTGTTAATATTAACTATATCAGTTAACATGAACAATAACATGAACATATATGTGCATTTCTTCCTCAAACATAGTGTGCAAAACAGCATGTTCCACTGCCCTCTCTCCCTCCCTCCCTCCCTCCCTTTCACCCCTCCCCCCTGCACTCACTCTGACTGTCACATAGATAGACTGTCAGGCAGAGTGAGAGCTGGTTTCTGATATCTTTTTTTAATTTTCTTCAATTCATAGAAGCTTGTATAAAATTGATATTAACAGCACTTGCTCAGAATGACTAGTTCTCTGTGTGAAAAGTTTTAAAGAGTTTGGATGCAGCACTTTAAAGATATAAAAAAATTACACTTATCTTTTTTACTATATCTTTAAAAAATCACCACGTCAACATCGTTCAAGATATCCCAAATCTGCTCGCAATTTAGCATCCTCAGAATCTTCATGTTAAAAAAGTTTGGTGTGAACAGCTTGTTCTTCTTAGGAGAAGTATGAATTTGTTTACAGCCTGATTTTTCCATAAATCCACATTCAAATCAAAATAGCCGGCTTCCTGTTGGTCTTAGCTAATGAGTTTAATTTAGAAAGTTGTCCAGATTGATGAGAACAATATATGTACAGAGTTTGGTGACTGTAGGAAAAACTAACCCCCCAACTTTTGTCAAAAGATGGCGCTATAGAGTGCCTGCTCCACACCCATTTATGGCCTTTTGCCAGTGTCTAACTATCATTAATATTGATGTGTGTGTTGAGTTTCATGAAATTCTAAGCATGTTATCTGCCTCGAAAAGACAGGAACCTAATTTTAAAGTTTGACACGTTGCCATGGCAACAGCATTTGATTTATCATCAACCCCCTTAACATATTCTCATCGGCCGTGTTTTGACATTATTTTGATGAAGTTTGAAGAAAATCGAGTAAAATTAAGAGGCTGATTTCAAAGCATTTTGAAAATGACACACTTCCTGCTGCCAGTTGGTGGCGCTATAACTTGGACACATAATAGTCACGTTTTTGTAATCGGCATCATACAACGAACAAACTGCTGAAGTTTCATCAGAATCAGGCAATGTGTGCAACAGTTATTAGACACTTCCTGTTTCTCATTTCTCGCCATAACTTTGTCGCCTTGCCATGGCCAAACCGTTCGAGATATCAAAAATTCCCTCGCAATTTAGCATCCCCAATGTCTTGAGATCATGCTGACCGAGTTTGGTGACAATCCCATGGAAATTCTGGGAGGAGTATATCACATTCCACAGCATGCGTTTTTTTACACAGCCCTGTATATCTCACTTCCTGTTGGGTGGAGCCATGACATAGAGTACAAAAGTTGTTTGGCTCAGTGAGATCTATATGTGTACCGAGTTTCATATGAATACGTGTAAGTATGTGTGCGCAGTACATCAAGTTTTCTAAATGTGTTTCAGGGGGCACTGTAGAGGCCCTGTACCACGCCTGGGGCCCAGCCTCTGTGGCGTCCTGATGGCCGCAGATTCCGACGTGTGTGCAAATTTTCAAGAGTTTTTGAGTATGTTAAGACCCCCTTAAGTGCCCGGAAGGTTTAAAAAAACAAAAAAAATTAAAGCTGCAAGCAGCGTTGACCGGGCCCTCGCCGTCTGGCAGTCGCCATCCCGATAGCATCAGGAAAACGGTGCCCAGTTGGCACATGCATTCACAGTAACCCTTTGGACTAACCCTAACTGTCTCTCCTCCTGTCTGACTCTTTCTCTTACCACCCATCCCCCCTCCTTACACTCAGCCACTTACCACACAAACACACACATAGAGTGCAGAGCAGAGTGAGATCAGATATGTTTTTTAATTTTCTTTCATTCGTGGAGTTTTGTATAATTATGAAATGAACTGTGTTTGATCAGAATGAATAGTTATTTGTATGAAAAAAGTTTCAAAGAGTTAGGATGCTGCACTTTAAATATATAATAAATAATTGAAAATTGAAAATGGAAAATGAAATTCTAGGCACGCTATCTGCCTCAAAAACACAGGAAACAAATATTTGAATGTATTTTGTATTTTTATTTATTTGCCATGGCAACAGCATTTGATGCATCAGGGACGCCTTTACAGACTCTCATCGGCCGTGTTTTTACATCATTCTGATGAAGTTTGAAGAAAATCGAGTACAAACATATTGTTCGTTGTTCGTTCGTGTGTTAGTTCATTAACCAATGTTAACAAAAGAGACCCTATTTTAAATAGTTACCATGTTTTATGATCTACAACCATTTTTAAATATTATTTTAATGATCTATAAGCATCTGTGAAATAATTATAAACAAATATATTAAAAATAAATACATATTAACTTAGTTGATGTATTTGTTTCTCATTCTAATTAAGTGAACTGAGCAGTATAGTGTCATACTTATAAGATTTTTTATTCTATCAGTGAGATTGTATATATGTATATAAATCATATAATTTTTCCTTAAAAGATTAAAAAAAGATTTTAATGCTCTTTAAGCACCTATACAAAATAATTATGTAAAAGTACACTGACAGTACATTATATATCAACTGATTCTATGGATTATTTTCATTCTTATACACTGAGAATGAGCTAAATAGCATTATTGTTCAAACGATTCCTTATCTTATGAGGACCTCTAGTGTTCATCCCTGGTACTAGAGCTTTAATCTGACAATTTATATGACACTTTTAATGTTTTTGGGGCCTCTGAGCATGATAACATTTTGAAACTACACGTGTTTCCTAAGAATTTCTTGTTCTTTATATGTAAAAAGTTTTGATGAGTTAGAATAATGCAATTTAAAGATATATGGAAATAACTCTCCATCTTTTTTACTGTTACTTTCATAAATCACCACATCAACACCGTTCAAGATATCCCAAAGCCGTTCACATTTTAACATCTTCAGTATCTTGGCATCATGTTGACAAAGTTTGGTGTGCACTGTCTGATTCTGCTATGAGTGATATGAATTTATTCAGCTATATTTTTCCAAAAATCCACATTCAAATGAAAATAGCTGACTTCCTGTTGGTCGTAGCTAATGGGTGTAAATTTTTTGCAAAAAAAAATCTGGTGATCAAAAAATATTAGGCTTTAGTTAAGATCTGTTAGTTTTATGGACAGTTAGAATGTTTTGTATATGCAGACAAGGGCTTTATGATGGGCCTGATTTGAATTAAAAAAAATATATATTTCTTAAACATGTTTGAAGTTCTTAATAGATTTCACTGTTGCACATTTAGTCTTTTTTTTTTTTACAGTAATGTGCATTTTGCAGTTTGTTTGCATGGTGTACATTGGATGCACATATTTATGACTTCTTGTTACAGTATTCATTTAAAATAAAAGTTGTTTAAAATAAACAACTGTGTGCACCCTATTATTAATGTAGATGTGTATTTCAGTAATAAACTTAAGTAGGGGAGTTTTAAGTTACCAGGATTTATATCAAAATAGTGATCCCATGTCTGCAAAACTAACATTTTAAATGAAATATTGATAGCTAATCGATATCGAATCGAATATAATCGAATCGAAACCATAAAAATAACAATCGAATCGAATTGCCAAATTGGTCACAATACCCAGCCCTAATTCACATCCTAATGAATAAACAACCAAGAGTTTAAATATTCCCTTCTATCTCCTCCTCTCTGACTCTCTCTTTCCACCCATCCCCCCTCCCCACGCTCACCCTAACACTCAACAAACACACACCCACTTACCACGCACACACATAAGTGCAGAGCAGAGAGGGATCAGATTTGTTTTTTAATTTTCATTAATTCATAGATCTTTGTATAATTATGAAATGAACGGTGTCTGATCAGAATGACTAGTAGTCTGTATGAAAAAAGTTTCAAAGACTTTGGATGCTGCACTTTAAAGATATAATAAAATTACGGCTATCTTGTTGTACTCCGATTTCAATCAATCACCACATCAACACCGTTCAAGATATCCTAAATCTGCTCGCAATTTAGAATCTTCAGAATGTTGGCAACATGTCAAAAAAAGTTTGGTGTGAATTGGTTGGTTTTCCTGAGAGAAGTATATAAAATTCCACAGCCTGATTTTTCCAAATATCCACATTCAAATCAAAATAGCCGACTTCCTGTTGATCGTAGCTAATGGGTGTAAATTAGAAATGTTTCTGGCTTGATGAGATCAATATATGTACCGAGTTTGGTGACTGTAGGACAAACTAAACCCTCAACTTTTGTCAAAAGGTGGCGCTATGGAGCGCCTGCTCCACGCCCATTTATGGGCTTTTATCAGTGTCTTAATATCATTAATACAGATGTGTGTGTGAAGTTTCATGAAATTCTGAGTATTTTAAGTGGCTTCAAAACACAAAAAGCTAAAGTTAAAGTTTGACACGTTGCCATGGCAACATGATAAAAGTTATCGATAAGGCAATTCACAGATTCTCATTGGCCGTGTTTCAACATTATTGAGATGAAGTTTGAAGCAAATTGAGTAAAATTAAGAGGTTGATTTAAAAGCATTTAGAAAACGTTGCGCTTTGTGTTGCCAGTTGGTGGCGCTATAACTTTGACTCCTAATAGTCACATCTCTGTGATAGGCATCATAAGATGAACAAACTGCTGATGTTTGGTCAAAATCAGACAAAGTGTGTTAAAGTAATTAGACACTTCCTGTTTCTCATTTCTCGCCATAACTTTGTCGCCCCGCCACGGCCAAACCGTTCGAGATATCAAAAATCCCCTGGCAATTTTGCGTCCCCAATGTCTTGAGATCATGCTGACTGAGTTTGGTGGCCATCGGTTGGAAGGTCTAGGAGGAGTATTTCAAATTCCATTGCATGCGCTTTTTAGACATCCCTGAATAGCTGACTTCCTGTTTGGTGAAGCACGGACTGTGAGCACGGAAGTTGTTCGGCCCGATGAGGTCTATATGTGTATGAATTTTGGTGACTGTAGATCAATTGGTGTGCGCTCCAGAGTCCCTCAAAAGTCGCAATTTTTAACGCTGTGCCACGCCCCCCCCAGGTGACCCCCCCATGTCAAAGTCTGTCCGGCCCTGATGGCCGCAGGTTCCAATGTGTGTGCAAATTTTCAAGAGTTTTCGTGTATGTTAAGGGCCCCAAAATCACCCAAAACATTGAAAAAAAAATAATAATAATAATAATAATCCTTAGAAAAACAATAGGGCCTTCGCCCTTTTGGGCTCGGGCCCTAATTAAAGCTGCAAGCAGCGTTGACCGGGCCCTCGCCGTCTGGCAGTCGCCATCCCGATAGCATCAGGAAAACGGTGCCCAGTTGGCACATGCATTCACAGTAACCCTTTGGACTAACACTAACTGTCTCCCCTCCTGTCTGACTCTTTCTCTTGCCACCCATCCCCCCTCCTTACACTCAGCCACTTACCACACAAACACACACATAGAGTGCAGAGCAGAGTGAGATCAGATATGTTTTTTAATTTTCTTTCATTCGTGGAGTTTTGTATAATTATGAAATGAACTGTGTTTAATCAGAATGAATAGTTATTTGTATGAAAAAAGTTTCAAAGAGTTAGGATGCTGCACTTTAAATATATAATAAATCATTGAAAATTGAAAATGGAAAATGAAATTCTAGGCACGATATCTGCCTCACAAACACAGGAAACAAATATTTGAATGTATTTTGTATTTTTATTTATTTGCCATGGCAGCAGCATTTGATGCATCAGGGACGCCTTTACAGACTCTCATCGGCCGTGTTTTTACATCATTCTGATGAAGTTTGAAGAAAATCGAATACAAATATATTGTTCGTTGTTCGTTCGTGTGTTAGTTCATTAACCATTGTTAACAAAAGAGACCCTATTTTAAATAGTTACCATGTTTTATGATCTACAACCATTTTTAAATATTATTTTAATGATCTATAAGCATCTGTGAAATAATTATAAACAAATTTATTAAAAATAAATACATATTAACTTAGTTGATGTATTTGTTTCTCATTCTAATTAAGTGAACTGAGCAGTATAGTGTCATACTTATAAGATTTTTTATTCTATCAGTGAGATTGTATATATGTATATAAATCATATAAGTTTTCCTTAAAAGATTAAGAAAATATTTTAATGCTCTTTAAGCACCTATACAAAATAATTATGTAAAAGTACACTGACAGTACAGTATATATAAACTGATTCTATGGATTATTTTCATTCTTATACACTGAGAATGAGCTAAATAGCATTATTGTTCAAACGATTCCTTATCTTATGAGGACCTCTAGTGTTCATCCCTGGTACTAGAGCTTTAATCTGACAAATTTATATGACACTTTTAATGTTTTTGGGGCCTCTGAGCATGATAACCTTTTGAAACTACACGTATTTCCTAAGAATTTCTTGTTCTTTATATGTAAAAAGTTTTGATGAGTTAGAATAATGCAATTTAAAGATATATGGAAATAACTCTTCATCTTTTTTACTGTTACTTTCATAAATCACCACATCAACACCGTTCAAGATATCCCAAAGCCGTTCACATTTTAACATCTTCAGTATCTTGGCATCATGTTGACAAAGTTTGGTGTGAACTGTCTGATTCTGCTATGAGTGATATGAATTTATTCACAGCTATATTTTTCCAAAAATCCACATTCAAATCAAAATAGCTGACTTCCTGTTGGTCGTAGCTAATGGGTATAAATTTTTTGCAAAAAAAATCTGGTGATCAAAAATGATTAGGCTGTAGTTAAGAACTGTTAGTTTTATGGACAGTTAGAATGTTTTGTATATGCAGACAAGGGCTTTATGATGGGCCTGATTTGAATTTAGAAAAATGTTTTATTTCTTAAACATGTTTGAAGTTCTTAATAGATTTCACTGTTGCACATTTAGTCTTTTTATTTTTTTACAGTAATGTGCATTTTGCAGTTTGTTTACATGGTGTACATTGGATGCACATATTTATGACTTCTTGTTACAGTATTCATTTAAAATAAAAGTTGTTTAAAATAAACAACTGTGTGCACCCTATTATTAATGTAGATGTGTATTTCAGTAATACACTTAAGTAGGGGAGTTTTAAGTTACCAGCATTTATATCAAAATATGGATCCCATGTCTGCAAAACTAACATTTTAAATGAAATATTGATAGCTAATCGATATCGAATCGAATTGAATCGAAACCATAAAAATAAGAATCGAATCGAATTGCTAAATTGGTCACAATACCCAGCCCTAATTCACATCCTAATGAATAAACAACCAAGAGTTTAAATATTCCCTTCTATCTCCTCCTCTCTGACTCTCTCTTTCCACCCATCCCCCCTCCCCACTCTCACCCTAACACTCAACAAACACACACCCACTTACCACGCACACACATAAGTGCAGAGCAGAGAGGGATCAGATTTGTTTTTTAATTTTCATTAATTCATAGATCTTTGTATAATTATGAAATGAACGGTGTCTGATCAGAATGACTAGTAGTCTGTATGAAAAAAGTTTCAAAGACTTTGGATGCTGCACTTTAAAGATATAATAAAATTACGGCTATCTTTTTTTACTCCGATTTCAATCAATCACCACATCAACACCGTTCAAGATATCCTAAATCTGCTCGCAATTTAGCATCTTCAGAATGTTGGCATCATGTCAAAAAAGTTTGGTGTGAATTGGTTGGTTTTCCCGAGAGAAGTATATAAAATTCCACAGCCTGATTTTTCCAAATATCCACATTCAAATCAAAATAGCTGACTTCCTGTCGATCGTAGCTAATGGGTGTAAATTAGAAATGTTTCTGGCTTGATGAGATCAATATATGTACCGAGTTTGGTGACTGTAGGACAAACTAAACCCCCAACTTTTGTCAAAAGGTGGCGCTATGGAGCGCCTGCTCCACACCCATTTATGGGCTTTTATCAGTGTCTAAATATCATTAATACAGATGTGTGTGTGAAGTTTCATGAAATTCTGAGTATTTTAAGTGGCTCCAAAACACAAAAAGCTAAAGTTAAAGTTTGATACGTTGCCATGGCAACATGATAAAAGTTATCGATAATGCAATTCACAGATTCTCATTGGCCATGTTTCAACATTATTGAGATGAAGTTTGAAGCAAATTGAGTAAAATTAAGAGGTTGATTTAAAAGCATTTAGAAAATGTTGCGCTTTGTGCTGCCAGTTGGTGGCGCTATAACTTTGACTCCTAATAGTCACTTCTCTGTGATCGGCATCATAAGATGAACAAACTGCTGAAGTTTGGTCAAAATCAGACAAAGTGTGTTAAAGTTATTAGACACTTCCTGTTTCTCATTTCTCGCCATAACTTTGTCGCCCCGCCACGGCCAAACCGTTCGAGATATCAAAAATCCCCTGGCAATTTTGCGTCCCCAATGTCTTGAGAGCATGCTGACCGAGTTTGGTGGCCATCGGTGGAAAGGTCTAGGAGGAGTATTTCAAATTCCATTGCATGCGCTTTTTAGACATCCCTGAATAGCTGACTTCCTGTAGGGTGAAGCACTGACTTTGAGCATGAAAGTTTTTCAGCCCGATGAGGTCTATATGTGTATGAATTTTGATAACTGTAGGTCAACCGGTGTGCGCTCCAGAGTCCCTCAAATGTATTTTTTTTTCATGCTGTGCCACGCCCCCCCCAGGTGACCCCCCCATGTCAAAGTTGGTCCGGCCCTGATGGCCGCAGGTTCCAATGTGTGTGCAAAGTTTCAAGAGTTTTCGTGTATGTTAAGGGCCCCGAAATTACCCAAAACATTGATGAAATAATAATAATAATAATCCTTAGAAAAACAATAGGGCCTTCGCCCATTCTGGGCTCGGGCCCTAATTAAAGCTGCGAGCAGCGATGAACGGGCCCTCGCACCCGGGCTCACCGCCGACCGGTGGCTTCAGGAAAACAGCAAACGGTGGGCAGTATGCTTTTAATACAGTAAATATAGAAAAAATATGTCATAAGTCATTTAAATGTGCCAAACTTGCCGCTGCCAGCTGGTGGCGCTATGCCTATAACTGATTATTGGCATTTAGATGTGTTCAGGCCAGCACTTTTATCAAACATATGAAGTTTGGTGCAGATTGACCTTGGTATGTTTGAGTTAGTGAAAGATATGATATATCCTGGTGTCAACAGGTGGCGCTATGATAATATCTGAATATTGGCCTTTAGGTGTCTTCAGGCCAGGACTCTTACCAAACCTCTGAAGTTTGAGGCAGATCAGACATTTTATGGCTGAGTTATTACACCTATGTCCATGGCAAAACATCAAACTTTGTCAGGCCGCCACGGACACGCCCTTTACTGAAACTCAAGATCTTCACAATTTAACATCTCTAAGGCCTCTAGATCAGACTGACCAAATATAATGTTGATTTCATTAAATGTCTAGGAGGAGTTTGCTATAAACCTAATCCCCTGCAAGGACTTCAGATAATGCCAACTGTGAACCAAATGTGAACATTTTCCCTATATTCTGATGATGATGGTAAGAACATGTAATTCATGATGATAACAAAATGTTATTATTGCTTGCATTACATTCACCACTTCTGCTTAAATCGTTACCTATCTGTACAATTTGTATGTGGATATTGCTTTGCTGGTGACTCCTGTTATAAGACATCACTCTTAAGCGCTACATAACTAAGAATCAATAAGGAAAACGGTGCACAGTTGGCAAATGCATTCACAGTAACCCTCTGCTAGTTTGGATTTTAAGTTTACTGAATTGAAAGGGTTACACTTTAAAATCAACACAGAGACACATACACACAATATATAAAATGTTGCCATCCAGTTTCATTTGTTAACATTAACTATATTAGTTAACATGAACAATAATTAAATAGCATTTATTAATGTTAATTAATATTAAGCTAAAAAAAAGTATTCATATATTGTTTAAAGGTAAATTAGTTTATGTACTGTGAATTAACATGAACATGAACACAGTTCATGTGGGTGTACAGCAATACACAAAGTGCTCTATAAACGCTTAATTCTTTCAAAATATCTTTAAAAATCAAGTTGAGTGTTTTAATGGGGCGATATATATATAACTGATCTTAAAATGATGGTTTTCGGATGTTTTGAACAGATAACAGCAAAGTTTGTTTTGTTGTCAAAGTTTGTCTTGAAATTTTTAATTATTATAATTTTATATTCAATAAATAACACTATGAAAATATTGTCTACAATGAAGATTATTCACTCATGCTTAAAAGTTGTATTTTTCTTAATCTTTTGCTATGTGACTGAATAGGACAAGTTCATGGTACAGTTCAGTAAAAATAAATAAAAAACAACAACTGCAAAATACAAACAATGAAAGATTTAATGACCCTTTATATTTTCTCAAAATATCAGACATATTTATGTCGATTACGCTACAGCAATGTGCATCTTCCTCAAAGATGGTCTTAAGCAAAACAGCATGTTCCACTGGTCTCTCTCCCTTACACCCCTCCCCCCTTCAGTCACTCTTCAGTGACTCAATGGTGACTGAACACAGACAGGCACAGGCAGAGTGACAGCAGGTTTCTAATTTCTTTTTTTAATTTTCTTTAATTCATAGAAGCTTGTATAAAATTGATATTTACACCACTTGCTCAGAATGATAAGATCTCTGTGTGAAAAAAGTTGTAAAGAGTTTGGATGCTGCACTTTAAAGATATAAAAAAATTACGGTTATGTTTTTTACTACATCTTTAAAAAATCACCACGTCAACACCGTTCAAGATATCCCAAATTCGCTCGCAATTTAACATCTTCAGAATCTTCTCTTCATGTTAAAAAAGTTTGGTGTGAATACCTTATTTTTCTTAGAAGGAGTGTGAATTTGTTTACAGCCTGATTTTTCCAAAAATCCACATTCAAATCAAAATAGCCGGCTTCCTGTTGGTCTTAGCTAATGAGTTTGATTTAGAAAGTTGTCCAGATTGATGAGAACAATATATGTACAGAGTTTGGTGACTGTAGGAAAAACTAACCCCCCAACTTTTGTCAAAAGATGGCGCTATAGAGTGCCTGCTCCACGCCCATTTATGACCTTTTGCCAGTGTCTAACTATCATTAATATTGATGTGTGTGTTGAGTTTCATGAAATTCTAAGCATGTTATCTGCCTCGAAAAGACAGGAATCAAATTTTAAAGTTTGACACGTTGCCATGGCAACAGCATTTGATTTATCATCGACCCCTTTACATATTCTCATCGGCCGTGTTTTGACATTATTTTGATGAAGTTTGAAGAAAATCAAGTAAAATTAAGAGGCTGATTTCAAAGGATTTTGAAAATGACACGCTTCCTGCTGCCAGTTGGTGGCGCTATAACTTTGACTCATAATAGTCACATTTATGGAATCGGCATCATACAACGAACAAACTGGTGAAGTTTCATAAGAATCAAGCAATGTGTGCAACAGTAATTAGACACTTCCTGTTTCTCATTTCTCGCCATAACTTTGTCGCCTTGCCACGGCCAAACCGTTCGAGATATCAAAAATCCCCTCGCAATTTAGCGTCCCCAATGTCTTGAGATCATGCTGACCGAGTTTGGTGACAATCCTATGGAAACCCTGGGAGGAGTACGTTAAATTCCAGAGCATGCGCTTTTTAAACAGCCCTAAATATCTCACTTCCTGTCAGGTGGAGCCTATGACATAGAGTACAAAAGTTGTTCAGCTCGATGAGTTCTATATGTGTACCGAGTTTCATATCAATACATGCAAGTATGTGTGCGCAGTACATCAAGTTTTCAAACTGTGTTCCAGGGGGCGCTGTAGAGGCCCTGAACCACGCCCGGGTCCCAGCCTCTGTGGCGTCCTGATGGCCGCAGATTCCGACGTGTGTGCAAATTTTCAAGAGTTTTTGAGTATGTTAAGGCCCCCAAAAGTGCCCGGAAGGTTGAAAAAAAGAAAAAAAAAAAAAAAAAAAAAAAAAAAAAAAATAATAACCCTTAGAAGAACAATAGGGCCTTCGCCCTTTTGGGCTCGGGCCCTAATTAAAGCTGCAAGCAGCGATGAACGGGCCCTCGCACACGGGCTCACCGCCGACCGGTGGCTTTACGAACACAGCAAATGGTGAGTAGTATGCTTTTAATACAGTAAAAATAGGAGAAATATGTCAAAGTCACTTAAATGTGCCAAATTTCCTGCTGCCAGCTGGTGGCGCTATGCCTATAACTGATTATTGGCATGTAGATGTGTTCAGGCCACCACTTTCATCAAACATGTGAAGTTTGGTGCAGATTGACCTTGGTATGTTTGAGTTAGTGAAAGATATGATATATCCTGCTGCCAACAGGTGGCGCTATGATAATATCTGAATATTGGCCTTTAGGTGTCTTCAGGCCAGGACTCTTACCAAACCTGTGAAGTTTGAGGCAGATCGGACATTTTATGGCTGAGTTATAACAACTTCTATGTCCATGGCGAAACATCAAACTTTGTCAGGCCGCCACAGACACGCCCTTTAACGAAAACTCAAGATCTTCGCAATTTAACATCTTTAAGGCCTCTAAATCAGAATGACCAAATATAATGTTAATATCATTAAATCTCTAAGAGGAGTTTGATACAAGTCATTTCCTGTTGCCAACAGGTGGCGCTGTGATTATAATAGAATGTTGGCCTTGAGATGTGTTCAGGCCAGGACTCTTATCGAATATGTGAAGTTTGAGGCAAATTGGACATTTTATGGCTGAGTTATAACAAGTTTTATATCCATGGCGAGACCTCGAAATTTGTCAGGCCGCCACGGACACGCCCTTTACCGAAAACTCAAGATCTTTACAATTTAACATCGCTAAGGCCTTTATATTAGACTGACCGATTTTGGAGTTGATCTGTATGAATCTCTGGGAGGAGTTGGTTGTAGAGTACAGCATGACACTTCCTGTTGCCTGCAGGTGGCGCTATGACTATAACTGAATATGGGCATGTAGATGTCTTCAGGTCAGGAGTGTTATCACACATATGAAGTTTGGGACAGATCGGACATTTTATGCCTAAGTTATAGCAACTTCCTTTTTCATGGCGAAACATCGAAATTTGTGAGGCCGCCATGGACACGCCCTCCGATGAAAACTCTAGATCTTCACAATTTAACGTCACAAAGGGCTTTAGATTAGACTCACCAAATTTGGTGTTGATCGGAATAAATCTCTAGGAGGAGTTCGTTCAAGTATGACACCTGAAAATGGCAAAAATGACACAAATTTTGCTGAGAAAATTAATAATAACCGACTTCCTGTTGGGTTTCGGATTTTATCTCAAGAGGCTTTTTTGTAGGTATTGGTGTGTTACATGTGTGTACCGATTTTTGTGCATGTACGATAATCACAGCTGAATGCGCACACCGCGGAACGTGTAAAGGTGGCGCTATTGAGCCATTTTGCCACACCCACTTCTGCAACCCATATCAGACGTCCATTTTCGCCAGGTCTGATGTGTGTGCAAAGTTTCGTTAGTTTTCGGGTATGTTTAGGCCCTCAAAAATGCGATTCATTCCGGATAAGAAGAATAATAATAATAATAATAATAAACGGAGCAGATTCAATAGGGTCCTCACACCATCGGTGCTCGGGCCCTAATTAAAGCTGCGAGCAGCGATGAACGGGCCCTCGCACCCGGGCTCACCGCCGACCGGTGGCTTCAGGAAAACAGCAAACGGTGGGCAGTATGCTTTTAATACAGTAAATGTAGGAGAAATATGTCAAAGTCACTTAAATGTGCCAAACTTGCCGCTGCCAGCTGGTGGCGCTATGCCTATAACTGATTATTGGCATGTAGATGTGTTCAGGCCAGCACTATTATCAAACATATGAAGTTTGGTGCAGATTGACCTTGGTATGTTTGAGTTAGTGAAATATATGAGATATCCTGCTGCCAACAGGTGGCGCTATGATAATATCTGAATATTGGTCTTTAGGTGTCTTCAGGCCAGGACTCTTACCAAACCTGTGAATTTTGTGGCAGATCAGACATTTTCAGGCTAAGTTATAACCACTTCTATGTCTATGCAGAAACATCAAACTTTGTCAGGCCACCACGGACATGCCCTTTAATGAAAACTCAAGATCTTCACAATTTAACATCTCTAAGGCCTCAAGATCAGACTGACCAAATATAATGTTGATTTAATTAAATGCAATCAATGCAAGGACTTCAGATAGATGCCAACTGTGAACCAGTATGCTACAAATGATGATAAGAACATGATTCATGATGATAGCAAAATGTTATTATTGCTTCCTTTACATCCACCACTTCTGCTTAAATGTCATTGTTACCTATCTGTACAATTTTTGTGTGGATATTGCTTTGCTGGTGACTCCTGTTATAAGACATCACTCTTAAGTGCTACATAACTAAGAATCAATAAGGAAGACGGTGCCCAGTTGGCACATGCATTCACAGTAACCCTCTGCTAGTTTGGATTTAAAGTTTACAGAATTGAAAGGGTTACACTTTAAAATCAACACACAGACACATACACACAAAATATAAAATGTTGCCATCCAGTTTCATTTGTTAAAATTAACTATATTAGTTAACATGACCAATAAATAAATAGCATTTATTAATGTTAATTAATATTAAGCTAAAAAAAGTATTCATATAAAGTTTATGTACTGTAAATTAACATGAACATGAACACAGTTCATGGGGGTGTACAGCAATACACAATAAAGTGCTCTATAAACTCTTCATTCTTTCAAAATATCTTTAAAAATCAAGTTGAGTATTTTAACGGGGTGATATATATATATATTTATAACTGATCTTAAAATTATGGTTTTCAGATGTTTTGAAGAAATTAACAGTAACGTTTGTTTTGTTGTCAAAGTTTGTCATAATTTTTTATTATAATTATTTTATATTCAATAAATAACACTATGTAAATATTGTCTATCAATGAAGATAAATTGATCATGCTAAAATGTTGTATTTTTTTTATCTTTTGCTATGTGACTGAATAGGACAAGTTCATGGTACAGTTAAGTAAAAAATAAATAAAAAACAACAACTGCAAAATACGAACAATGAAAGACTAAGTGACCCTTTATATTTTCTCAAAATATCGACTCTCAAAGATCAGACATATTTATGTAATTAAAATACATATGTGCATTTTTTGTTCAAAGATGGTCTGTAGGATGGCTCTCTACTCTGTCACCCTCTCTGCCTCTCACCCCTCCCCCCTGCAATAATGAGCTTCTCTGTGCCTGACTGAACGCACACACATACTGTAGAGACATTCACCAGAGTGACAGCAGGTTTCTGAGTTATTTTTTTAATTTTCTTTAATTCATTGAAGCTTGTATAAAATTAATATTTCCAGCACTTGCTCAGAATGATTAGATCTCTGTGTGAAAAAAGTTTTAAAGAGTTTGGATGCTGCACTTTAAAGATATAAAAAATTAGGGTTATGTTTTTTACTATATCTTTAAAAAATCACCACGTCAACACCGTTCGAGATATCCAAAATCCGCTCACAATTTAACATCTTCAGAATCTTCTCTTCATGTTAAAAAAGTTTGGTGTGAACAGCTGGTTGTTCTTAGGAGTAGTGTGAATTTGTTTACTACCTGATTTTTCAAAAAATCCACCTTCAAATCAAAATAGCCGGCTTTCTGTTGGTCTTAGCTAATGAGTTTGATTTAGAAAGTTGTCCAGATTGATGAGAACAATATATGTACAGAGTTTGGTGACTGTAGGAAAAACTAACCCCCCAACTTTTGTCAAAAGATGGCGCTATAGAGTGCCTGCTCCACGCCCATTTATGACCTTTTGCCAGTGTCTAACTATCATTAATATTGATGTGTGTGTTGAGTTTCATAAAATTCTAAGCATGTTATCTGCCTCGAAAAGACAGGAATGTAATTTTAAAGTTTGACACGTTGCCATGGCAACAGCATTTGATTTATCATCGACCCCTTTACATATTCTTATCGGCCGTGTTTTGACATGATTTTGATGAAGTTTAAAGAAAATCAAGTAAAATTAAGAGGCTGATTTCAAAGCATTTTGAAAATGACACGTTTCCTGCTGCCAGTTGGTGGCGCTATAACTTTGACTCATAATAGTCACATTTATGGAATCGGCATCATACAACGAACAAACTGGTGAAGTTTCATCAGAATCAGGCAATGTGTGCAACAGTTATTAGACACTTCCTGTTTCTCATTTCTCGCCATAACTTTGTCGCCTTGCCACGGCCAAACCGTTCGAGATATCAAAAATCTCCTCGCAATTTAGCGTCCCCAATGTCTTGAGATCATGCTGACCGAGTTTGGTGACAATCCCATGGAATTCCTGGGAGGAGTACGTTAAATTCCAGAGCATGCGCTTTTTAAACAGCCCTAAATATCTCACTTCCTGTTGCGTGGAGCCCATGACATAGAGTACAAAAGTTGTTCAGCTCGATGAGTTCTATATGTGTACCGAGTGTCATATGAGTACGTGCAAGTATGTGTGCGCAGTACATCAAGTTTTCAAACTGTGTTCCAGGGGGCGCTGTAAATGCCCTGAACCACGCCCGGGTCCCAGCCTCTGTGGCGTCCGGACGACGGCAGATTCCAACGTGTGTGCAAATTTTCAAGAGTTTTTGAGTATGTTAAGGCCCCCAAAAGTGCCCCAACGGTTGAAAAAAAAAAAAAAAAAAAAAAAAAACAAATAAGAATCCTTAGAAGAACAATAGGGCCTTCGCCCTTTTGGGCTCGGGCCCTAATTAAAGCTGCAAGCAGCGATGAACGGGCCCTCGCACACGGGCTCACCGCCGATTGGTGGCTTTAGGAACACAGCAAACGGTGGGCAGTATGCTTTTAATACAGTAAATGTAGGCAAAATAGATCAAAGTCACTTAAATGTGCCAAATTACCTGCTGCCAGCTGGTGGCGCTATGCATATAACTGATTATTGGCATGTAGATGTGTTCAGGCCACCACTTTCATCAATCATATGAAGTTTGGTGCAGATTGACCTTGGTATGTTTGAGTTAGTGAAAGATATGATATATCCTGCTGCCAACAGGTGGCACTATGATAATATCTGAATATTGGCCTTTAGGTGTCTTCAGGCCAGGACTCTTACCAAACCAGTGAAGTTTGAGGCAGATCGGACATTTTATGGCTGAGTTATAACAACTTATATGTCTATGGCGAAACATCAAACTTTGTCATGCCGCCACAGACACGCCCTTTAACGAAAACTCAAGATCTTCACAATTTAACATCTCTAAGGCCTCTAGATCAGAATGGCCAAATATAATGTTGACATCATTAAATCTCTAGGAGGAGTTTGATACAAGTCATTTCCTGTTGCCAACAGGTGGCGCTGTGATTATAATAGAATATTGGCCTTCAGATGTGTTCAGGCCAGGACTCTTATCGAATATGTGAAGTTTGAGGCAAATCGGACATTTTATGGCTGAGTTATAACAAGTTTTATATCCATGGCGAGACCTCGAAATTTGTCAGGCCGCCACGGACACGCCCTTTACCGAAAACTCAAGATCTTCACAATTTAACATCGCTACGGCCTTTATATTAGACTGACCGATTTTGGTGTTGATCTGAATAAATCTCTAGGAGGAGTTGGTTGTAGAGTACAGCATGACACTTCCTGTTGCCTGCAGGTGGCGCTATGACTATAACTGAATATGGGCATCTAGATGTCTTCAGGTCAGGAGTGTTATCACACATGTGAAGTTTGGGACAGATAGGACATTGTATGCCTGAGTTATAGCAACTTCCTTTTTCATGGCGAAACATCGAAATTTGCGAGGCCGCCACGGACACGCCCTCCGATGAAAACTCTAGATCTTCACAATTTAACGTCACAAAGGGCTTTAGACTAGACTCTGCAAATTTGGCGTTGATCCGAATAAATCTGTAGGAGGAGTTCGTTCAAGTACGACACCTGAAAAAGGCAAAAATGACACAAATTTTGCTGAGAATATTAATATTAACCGACTTCCTGTTGGGTTCCGGATTTTGTTCCAAGAGGCTTTTTTGTAGGTATTGGTGAGTTACATGTGTGTACCGATTTCGGTGCATGTACGTGAATCACAGCTGAAAGCGCACACCGCTGAACGTCTAAAGGTGGCGCTGTCGAGGCATTTTGCCACACCCACTTCTGAAACCCAAATCAGACATAAATTTTCGCCAGGTTTGATGTGTGTGCAAAGTTTTGTGAGTTTTCGGGAATGTTTAGGTCCTCTAAAATGCGATTCACTTTGGAGAAGAAGAAGAATAATAATAATTAAAGCTGCGAGCAGCGATGAACGGGCCCTCGCACCCGGGCTCACCGCCGACCGGTGGCTTCAGGAAAACAGCAAACGGTGGGCAGTATGCTTTTAATACAGTAAATATAGAAAAAATATGTCATAAGTCATTTAAATGTGCCAAACTTGCTGCTGCCAGCTGGTGGCGCTATGCCTATAACTGATTATTGGCATGTAGATGTGTTCAGGCCAGCACTATTATCAAACATATGAAGTTTGGTGCAGATTGACCTTGGTGTGTTTGAGTTAGTGAAATATATGAGATATCCTGCTGCCAACAGGTGGCGCTATGATAATATCTGAATATTGGTCTTTAGGTGTCTTCAGGCCAGGACTCTTACCAAACCTGTGAATTTTGTGGCAGATCAGACATTTTCAGGCTAAGTTATAACCACTTCTATGTCTATGCAGAAACATCAAACTTTGTCAGGCCACCACGGACATGCCCTTTAATGAAAACTCAAGATCTTCACAATTTAACATCTCTAAGGCCTCAAGATCAGACTGACCAAATATAATGTTGATTTAATTAAATGCAATCAATGCAAGGACTTCAGATAGATGCCAACTGTGAACCAGTATGCTACAAATAAGAACATGTAATTCATGATGATAGCAAAATGTTGTTATTGCTTCCTTTATATCCACCACTTCTGCTTAAATGTCATTGTTACCTATCTGTACAATTTTTGTATAATATATTTTTGTATAAAATTAATTGTTGTCATAACTAAGAATCAATAAGGAAGACGGTGCCCAGTTGGCACATGCATTCACAGTAACCATCTGCTAGTTTGGATTTTAAGTTTACAGAATTGAAAGGGTTACACTTTAAAATCAACACACAGACACATACACACAAAATATAAAATGTTGCCATCCAGTTTCATTTGTTAAAATTAACTATATCAGTTAACATGACCAATAAATAAATAGCATTTATTAATGTTAATTAATATTAAGCTAAAAAAAAGTATTCATATAAAGGTTATGTACAGTGAATTAACATGAACATGAACACAGTTCATGTGGGTGTACAGCAATACACAATAAAGTGCTCTATAAACGCTTCATTCTTTCAAAATATCTTTAAAAATCAAGTTGAGTATTTTAACGAGGTGATATATATATTTATAACTGTTCTTAAAATTATGGTTTTCAGATGTTTTGAAGAGATAACAGTAACGTTTGTTTTGTTGTCAAAGTTTGTCTTAATTTTTTATTATTATTATTTTATATTCAATAAATAACACTATGTAAATATTGTCTATCAATGAAGATAAATTGATCATGCTAAAAAGTTGTATTTTTTAAAATCTTTTGCTATGTGACTGAATAGGACAAGTTCATGGTACAGTTAAGTAAAAAATAAATAAAAAACAACAACTGCAAAATACGAACAATGAAAGACTTAGTGACCCTTTATATTTTCTCAAAATATCAGACTCTCAAAGATCAGACATATTTATGTAATTACACTACATACAGTATGTGCATTTTGTTCAAAGATGGTCTGTAGGATGGCTCTCTACTCTGTCACCCTCTCTGCCTCTCACCCCTCCCCCCTGCAATAATGAGCTTCTCTGTGCCTGACTGAACGCACACACATACTGTAGAGACATTCACCAGAGTGACAGCAGGTTTCTGAGTTATTTTTTTAATTTTCTTTAATTCATTGAAGCTTGTATAAAATTTATATTTCCAGCACTTGCTCAGAATGATTAGATCTCTGTGTGAAAAAAGTTTTAAAGAGTTTGGATGCTGCACTTTAAAGATATAAAAAATTAGGGTTATGTTTTTTACTACATCTTTAAAAAATCACCACGTCAACACCGTTCGAGATATCCCAAATCCGCTCGCAATTTAACATCTTCAGAATCTTCTCTTCATGTTAAAAAAGTTTGGTGTGAAAAGCTGGTTGTTCTTAGGAGTAGTGTGAATTTGTTTACTACCTGATTTTTCAAAAAATCCACATTCAAATCAAAATAGCCGGCTTTCTGTTGGTCTTAGCTAATGAGTTTGATTTAGAAAGTTGTCCAGATTGATGAGAACAATATAAGTACAGAGTTTGGTGACTGTAGGAAAAACTAACCCCCCAACTTTTGTCAAAAGATGGCGCTATAGAGTGCCTGCTCCACGCCCATTTATGACCTTTTGCCAGTGTCTAACTATCATTAATATTGATGTGTGTGTTGAGTTTCATGAAATTCTAAGCATGTTATCTGCCTCGAAAAGACAGGAATGTAATTTTAAAGTTTGACACGTTGCCATGGCAACAGCATTTGATTTATCATCGACCCCTTTACATATTCTTATCGGCCGTGTTTTGACATGATTTTGATGAAGTTTAAAGAAAATCGAGTAAAATTAAGAGGCTGATTTCAAAGCATTTTGAAAATGACACACTTCCTGCTCCCAGTTGGTGGCGCTATAACTTTGACTCATAATAGTCACATTTATGGAATCGGCATCATACAAGGAACAAACTGGTGAAGTTTCATCAGAATCAGGCAATGTGTGCAACAGTTATTAGACACTTCCTGTTTCTCATTTCTCGCCATAACTTTGTCGCCTTGCCACGGCCAAACCGTTCGAGATATCAAAAATCCCCTCGCAATTTAGCGTCCCCAATGTCTTGAGATCATGCTGACCGAGTTTGGTGACAATCCCATGGAATTCCTGGGAGGAGTACGTTAAATTCCAGAGCATGCGCTTTTTAAACAGCCCTAAATATCTCACTTCCTGTTGCGTGGAGCCCATGACATAGAGTACAAAAGTTGTTCAGCTCGATGAGTTCTATATGTGTACCGAGTTTCATATGAGTACGTGCAAGTATGTGTGCGCAGTACATCAAGTTTTCAAACTGTGTTCCAGGGGGCGCTGTAGAGGCCCTGAACCACGCCCGGGTCCCAGCCTCTGTGGCGTCCGGACGACGGCAGATTCCGACGTGTGTGCAAATTTTCAAGAGTTTTTGAGTATGTTAAGGCCCCCAAAAGTGCCCCAACGGTTGAAAAAAAATTAAAAAAAAAAAAAATAAAAAATAAAAAACAAATTAAAGCTGCAAGCAGCGATGAACGGGCCCTCGCACACGGGCTCACCGCCGACCGGTGGCTTTAGGAACACAGCAAATGGTGGGTAGTATGCTTTTAATACAGTAAAAATATGAGAAATATGTAAAAGTCACTTAAATGTGCCAAATTTCCTGCTGCCAGCTGGTGGCGCTATGCCTATAACTGATTATTGGCATGTAGATGTGTTCAGGCCACCACTTTCATCAAACATATGAAGTTTGGTGCAGATTGACCTTGGTATGTTTGAGTTAGTGAAATATATGATATATCCTGCTGCCAACAGGTGGCGCTATGATAATATCTGAATATTGGCCTTTAGGTGTCTTCAGGCCAGGACTCTTACCAAACATGTGAAGTTTGAGGCAGATCGGACATTTTATGGCTGAGTTATAACAACTTTTATGTCCATGGCGAAACATCAAACTTTGTCAGGCCGCCACGGACACGCCCTTTAACGAAAACTCAAGATCTTCACAATTTAACATCTCTAAGGCCTCGAGATCAGACTGACCAAATATAATGTTGATATCATTAAATCTCTAGGAGGAGTTTGGTACAAGTCATTTCCTATTGCCAACAGATGGCGCTGTGATTATAATAGAATATAGGCCTTCAGATTGGTTCAGGCCAGGACTCTTATCGAACATGTGAAGTTTGAGGCAAATCGGACATTTTATGGCTGAGTTATAACAAGTTTTATATCCATGGCGAGACCACGAAATTTGCCAGGTCGCCACGGACACACCCTTCAACGAAAACTCAAGATCTTCGCAATTTAACATCATTAAGGCCTTTATATTAGACTGACAGATTTTGGTGTTGATCTGATTAAATCTTTTGGAGGAGTTTGTTGCAGAGTACAGCATGACACTTCCTGGTGCCAGCAGGTGGCGCTATGAGTAAAACTGAATATGGGCATGTAGATGTCATCAGGTCAGGAGTGTTATCACACATGTGAAGTTTGGGGCAGATCGGGCATTTTATGCCTGAGTTATAGCAACTTCCTTTTTCATGGCGAAGCATCGAAATTTGCCAGGCCGCCACGGACACGCCCTCCGATGAAAACTCTAGATCTTCGCAATTTAACGTCACAAAGGGCTTTAGATTAGACTCACCAAATTTGCCGTTGATCCGAATAAATCTCTAGGAGGAGTTCGTTCAAGTATGACGCCTGAAAATGGCAAAAATTACACAAATTTTGCTAAGAAAATTAAAAATAACCGACTTCCTGTTGGGTGTCAAATTTTGCTCCAAGAGGCTTTTTTGTAGGTATTGGTGAGCTAGATGTGTGTACCGATTTTCGTGCATGTACGTGAATCACAACTGAAAGCGCACACCGCGGAACGTGTAAAGGTGGCGCTATCGAGCCATTTTGCCACACCCACTTCTGCAACCCATATCAGACGTAAATTTTCGCCAGGTCTGATGTGTGTGCGAAGTTTCATGAGTTTTCGGGTATGTCTAAGCCCTCAAAAATGCGATTCATTTTGGAGAATAATAATAATAATAATAATTAAAGCTGCGAGCAGCGATGAACGGGCCCTCGCACCTGGGCTCACCGCCGACCGGTGGCTTCAGGAAATCAGCAAACGGTGGGCAGTATGCTTTTAAAACAGTAAATATAGAAAAAATATGTCATAAGTCATTTAAATGTGCCAAACTTGCCGCTGCCAGATGGTGGCGCTATGCCTATAACTGATTATTGGCATGTAGATGTGTTCAGGCCAGCACTATTATCAAACATATGAAGTTTGGTGCAGATTGACCTTGGTATGTTTGAGTTAGTGAAATATATGAGATATCCTGCTGCCAACAGGTGGTGCTATGATAATATCTGAATATTGGTCTTTAGGTGTCTTCAGGCCAGGACTCTTACCAAACCTGTGAATTTTGTGGCAGATCAGACATTTTATGGCTAAGTTATAACAACTCAATGAAAACTCAAGATCTTCACAATTTAACATCTCTAAGGCCTCAAGTTCAGACTGACCAAATATAATGTTGATTTAATTAAATGCAATCAATGCAAGGACTTCAGATAATGCCAACTGTGAACCAGTATGCTACAAATTCCCCATTTTCTGATGATGATGATAAGAACATGATTCATGATGATAGAAAAATGTTATTATTGCTTGCTTTACGTCCACCACTTCTGCTTAAATGTCATTGTTGCCTATCTGTACAATTTTTGTGTGAATATTGCTTTGCTGGTGACTCCTGTTATAAGACATCACTCTTAAGTGCTACATAACTAAGAATCAATAAGGAAGACGGTGCCCAGTTGGCACATGCATTCACAGTAACCATCTGCTAGTTTGGATTTTAAGTTTACAGAATTGAAAGGGTTACACTTTAAAATCAACACACAGACACATACACACAAAATATAAAATGTTGCCATCCAGATTTATTTGTTAAAATTAACTATATTAGTTAACATGACCAATAAATAAATAGCATTTATTAATGTTAATTAATATTAAGCTAAAAAAAATATTCATATAAAGTTTATGTACCGTGAATTAACATGAACATGAACACAGTTCATGTGGGTGTACAGCAATACACAATAAAGTGCTCTATAAACGCTTCATTCTTTCAAAATATCTTTCAAAATCAAGTTGAGTATTTTAACGGGGTGATATATATATTTATAACTGATCTTAAAATTATGGTTTTCAGATGTTTTGAAGAGATAACAGTAACGTTTGTTTTGTTGTCAAAGTCTGTCTTAATTTTTTATTATTATTATTTTATATTCAATAAATAACACTATGTAAATATTGTCTATCAATGAAGATAAATTGATCATGCTAAAAAGTTGTATTTTTAAACTCTTTTGCTATGTGACTGAATAGGACAAGTTCATGGTACAGTTAAATAAAAATAAATAAAAAACAACAACTGCAAAATACGAACAATGAAAGACTTAGTGACCCTTTATATTTTCTCAAAATATCAGACTCTCAAAGATCAGACATATTTATGTAATTACAATACATACGTGCATTTTTTTTTTGTTCAAAGATGGTCTGTAGGATGACTCTCTACTCTGTCACCCTCTCTGCCTCTCACCCCTCCCCCCTGCAATAATGAGCTTCTCTGTGCCTGACTGAACGCACACACATACTGTAGAGACATTCACCAGAGTGACAGCAGGTTTCTGAGTTATTTTTTTAATTTTCTTTAATTCATTGAAGCTTGTATAAAATTTATATTTTTAGCACTTGCTCAGAATGATTAGATCTCTGTGTGAAAAAAGTTTTAAAGAGTTTGGATGCTGCACTTTAAAGATATAAAAAATTAGGGTTATGTTTTTTACTACATCTTTAAAAAATCACCACGTCAACACCGTTCGAGATATCCAAAATCCGCTCGCAATTTAACATCTTCAGAATCTTCTCTTCATGTTAAAAAAGTTTGGTGTGAACAGCTGGTTGTTCTTAGGAGTAGTGTGAATTTGTTTACTACCTGATTTTTCAAAAAATCCACCTTCAAATCAAAATAGCCGGCTTTCTGTTGGTGTTAGCTAATGAGTTTGATTTAGAAAGTTGTCCAGATTGATGAGAGCAATATAAGTTCAGAGTTTGGTGACTGTAGGAAAAACTAACCCCCCAACTTTTGTCAAAAGATGGCGCTATAGAGTGCCTGCTCCACGCCCATTTATGATCTTTTGCCAGTGTCTAACTATAATTAATATTGATGTGTGTGTTGAGTTTCATGAAATTCTAAGCATGTTATCTGCCTCGAAAAGACAGGAATGTAATTTTAAAGTTTGACACGTTGCCATGGCAACAGCATTTGATTTATCATCGACCCCTTTACATATTCTTATCGGCCGTGTTTTGACATGATTTTGATGAAGTTTAAAGAAAATCGAGTAAAATTAAGAGGCTGATTTCAAAGCATTTTGAAAATGACACGTTTCCTGCTGCCAGTTGGTGGCGCTATAACTTTGACTCATCATAGTCACATTTATGGAATCGGCATCATACAAGGAACAAACTGGTGAAGTTTGATCAGAATCAGGCAATGTGTGCAACAGTTATTAGACACTTCCTGTTTCTCATTTCTCGCCATAACTTTGTCGCCTTGCCACGGCCAAACCGTTCGAGATATCAAAAATCTCCTCGCAATTTAGCGTCCCCAATGTCTTGAGATCATGCTGACCGAGTTTGGTGACAATCCCATGGAATTCCTGGGAGGAGTACGTTAAATTCCAGAGCATGCGCTTTTTAAACAGCCCTAAATATCTCATTTCCTGTTGCGTGGAGCCCATGACATAGAGTACAAAAGTTGTTCAGCTCGTTGAGTTCTATATGTGTACCGAGTTTCATATCAATACGTGCAAGTATGTGTGCGCAGTACATCAAGTTTTCAAACTGTGTTCCAGGGGGCGCTGTAGAGGCCCTGAACCACGCCCGGGTCCCACCCTCTGTGGCGTCCGGACGACGGCAGATTCCGACGTGTGTGCAAATTTTCAAGAGTTTTTGAGTATGTTAAGGCCCCCAAAAGTGCCCCAACGGTTGAAAAAAAATAAAAATAAAAAAAAAAAAAAAAACAAATAAGAATCCTTAGAAGAACAATAGGGCCTTCGCCCTTTTGGGCTCGGGCCCTAATTAAAGCTGCAAGCAGCGATGGTAGGGCCCTCGCACTCGGGCTCACCGCCAATCGGTGGCGAATGGTGGGCACTATGCTATTAACACAGTAAATGTAGGAGGAATATGTCAAAGTCATTGATATGTGCCAATCTTCCTGCTGCCAGCTGGTGGCGCTATGCCTATAACTGAATATTGGCATGCAGATGTGTTCAGGCCAGTGCTTTCATGAAACATATGAAGTTTGGTGAAGCTTGAACATGGCATGCTTGAGTGTAAGTCATGACATATCCTGCTGCCAACAGGTGGCACTATTACGAAATATTGGCTTTTAGATGTCTTCAGGCCAGGACTATTGGCAAACATGTCAAGTTTGGTGCAAATTGTACATTGCATGCTTATGTTAGTGTAAAACAAGTAATTTGCTGTTGCCAGCTGGTGGCGCTATGACTATAACTAAATACTGGCATGTAAATGTATTCAGGCCAGGACTCTTATCAAACATATTAAGTTTGGGGCTGATTGGACATTGCATGCCTGAGTTACAGTAACTTCCTGTTTCATTGCATTAAGAGTATGCTTTAGCACTTAGCTAAATGTTGCTAACATGTTTCTAGCATGTTGCTACCCTATTTAACACTTGTTGATATTTTTAAAATGTTGCTTGGCATCCACAACAGTATTAAACATGTGACTTCCTGTTGCCAGCAGGTGGCACTATGACTATAACTGAATATGGGCATTGGCTTGTGTTCATACCAGCACTCTTATCAAACATATTAAGCTTGGGTCAGATTGGACATTGTATGCATGAGTTACACTTATTTTTCTTTGTATTAATATCATGCTTTAGCTCTTAGCTAAGTGTTGCTAGCATGTTTTAACATGATTCTAGCATGATTCTTGCCTATTTAAAACTCGCTAAAGCTTTTTAATATGTTGATAGGAGTCCGTAACACCATTAAACATCACTTCCTGTTGTCAGCAGGTGGCGCTGTGACTATAACTGAATATGGGCATGTATATATCTTCAGGACAAGAGTCTTATCAAACATGTGAAGTTTGGGGCTGATTGGACATTGCATGCCTGAGTTACAGTAACTTCCTGTTTTATGTCTTTAACAACATGCTTTAGCACTAAGTAAGTGTTGCTAGCATGTTTGAGTACGTTTTAAACTAGTTTAGCACTCAATGGCTTTTTTAGTGTGTTGCTAATAGTGTGTCACAGTGTTAAACATGTCACTTCCTGTTGACAGTAGGTGGCGCTATAACTATAACTGAATATTGGCATGTAGACATCTTCAGGTCACGACTGTTATCAAACATGTGAAGTTTGGGGCTGATTGGACATTGCATGCCTGAGTTAGAGTAACTTCCTGTTTCATTGCATTAAGAGCATGCTTTAGCACTTAGCTAAATGTTGCTAACATGTTATAGCATGTTTCTAGCATGTTTCTACCCTTTTTAACAGTTGTTGATTTTTTTTAAATGTTGCTAGTCATCCACAACAGTATTAAACATATGGCTTCCTGTTACCAGCTGGTGGCGCTATGACTATAACTGAATACAGGCATGGGCGTGTGTTTAGGCCAGGATTCTTATCAAACGTGTTAAGTTTGGGGCTGATTGGACATGGTATGCCTGAGTTAGAGTAACTTCCTGTTTTATTGTATTATTAGCATGCTTTAGCATATTAGCTAAGTGTTGCTAGCATGCTTTATTATTTTTGTAGCATGTTGAATATTAAGTTTGGGTCAGATTCAACAGTATATACATGAGTTACAGCAATTTCCTTTTGTATTTTTATTAATAGCATGCTTTAGCTCTTAGCTAAGTGTTGTTAGCATGTTTTAGCATGTTTGTAGCATGTTGCTAGCCTATTTACGACTTGTTAACGCTTTTCAATATGTTGCTAAGAGTCCGTAACAGTGTTAAACATGTCATTTCCTGTTGTCAGCAGGTGGCGCTATGACTATAACTGAATTTGGGCACTGACATGTGTTCAAGACCAGACTGTCATCAAACATGTGAAGTTTGAGGCAGATCGGACATCGTATGCCTGAGTTATAGCAACTTCCTTTTTCATGGCGAAACATCAAAGTTTGTCAGGCCGCCACGGACACGCCCATCGACGAAAACTCTAAAGCTTCGCAATTTAACATCGCAAAGGCCTTATGATGACACTCAGCAAATTTGAAGATGATCAGATAAAAACTGTAGGAGGAGTTCGTTAAAGTACGAGGCCTGAAAATGGCAAAAACTGCACAAAAATCGTACAGGAAATTCAATATAACGGACTTCCTGTTGGGTTTCGGATGTTGCACCAGGAGACTTTTTTGTAGGTATTGGTGTGTTACATATGTGTACCGAGTTTCGTACATGTACGAGAAACGTAGCTCGAGGCGCACTCCGTTGAAATTTTATAGGTGGCGCTATCGAGCCATTTTGCCACACCCACTTTTGAAAACCATATCAGATGTAAATTTTCGCCAGGTCTGATGCGTGTGCAAAGTTTCGTGAGTTTTCGGGCATGTTTAGGCCCTCAAAAAGACTTTTCATTTTGGAGAAGAAGAAGAAGAATAATAATAAACGGAGCAATTCCAATAGGGTCCTCGCACTGTAGTGCTCGGGCCCTAATAAGAATCCTTAGAAGAACAATAGGGCCTTCGCCCTTTTGGGCTCGGGCCCTAATTAAAGCTGCGAGCAGCGATGAACGGGCCCTCGCACCCGGGCTCACCGCCGACCGGTGGCTTCAGGAAAACAGCAAACGGTGGGCAGTATGCTTTTAATACAGTAAATATAGAAAAAATATGTCATAAGTCATTTAAATGTGCCAAACTTTCCGCTGCCAGCTGGTGGCGCTATGCCTATAACTGATTATTGGCATGTAGATGTGTTCAGGCCAGCACTATTATCAAACATAGGAAGTTTGGTGCAGATTGACCTTGGTATGTTTGAGTTAGTGAAATATATGAGATATCCTGCTGCCAACAGGTGGGGCCATGATAATATCTGAATATTGGTCTTTAGGTGTCTTCAGGCCAGGACTCTTACCAAACCTGTGAATTTTGTGGCAGATCAGACAGTTTCAGGCTAAGTTATAACCACTTCTATGTCTATGCAGAAACATCAAACTTTGTCAGGCCACCACGGACATGCCCTTTAATGAAAACTCAAGATCTTCACAATTTAACATCTCTAAGGCCTCAAGATCAGACTGACCAAATATAATGTTGATTTAATTAAATGCAATCAATGCAAGGACTTCAGATAGATGCCAACTGTGAACCAGTATGCTACAAATTCCCTATTTTCTGATGATGATAAGAACATGTAATTCATGATGATAGCAAAATGTTATTATTGCTTCCTTTACATCCACCACTTCTGCTTAAATGTCATTGTTACCTATCTGAACAATTTTTGTATAATATATTTTTGTATAAAATCAATTTTTGTCATAACTAAGAATCAATAAGGAAGACGGTGCCCAGTTGGCACATGCATTCACAGTAACCATCTGCTAGTTTGGATTTTAAGTTTACAGAATTGAAAGGGTTACACTTTAAAATCAACACACAGACACATACACACAAAATATAAAATGTTGCCATCCAGTTTCATTTGTTAAAATTAACTATATCAGTTAACATGACCAATAAATAAATAGCATTTATTAATGTTAATTAATATTAAGCTAAAAAAAAGTATTCATATAAAGTTTATGTACTGTGAATTAACATGAACATGAACACAGTTCATGTGGGTGTACAGCAATACACAATAAAGTGCTCTATAAACGCTTTCTTTCAAAATATCTTTAAAAATCAAGTTGAGTATTTTAACGGGGTGATTATTTATATATATATATATATATATATATATATATATATATATAACTGATCTTAAAATTATGGTTTTCAGATGTTTTGAAGAGATAACAGTAACGTTTGTTTTGTTGTCAAAGTTTGTCTTAATGTTTTATTATTATTATTTTATATTCAATAAATAACACTATGTAAATATTGTCTATCAATGAAGATAAATTGATCATGCTAAAAAGTTGTATTTTTTCAAATCTTTTGCTATGTGACTGAATAGGACAAGTTCATGGTACAGTTAAGTAAAAAATAAATAAAAAACAACAACTGCAAAATACGAACAATGAAAGACTTAGTGACCCTTTATATTTTCTCAAAATATCAGACTCTCAAAGATCAGACATATTTATGTAATTATACTACATACAGTATGTGCATTTTGTTCAAAGATGGTCTGTAGGATGGCTCTCTACTCTGTCACCCTCTCTGCCTCTCACCCCTCCCCCCTGCAATAATGAGCTTCTCTGTGCCTGACTGAACGCACACACATACTGTAGAGACATTCACCAGAGTGACAGCAGGTTTCTGAGTTATCTTTTTAATTTTCTTTAATTCATTGAAGCTTGTATAAAATTTATATTTCCAGCACTTGCTCAGAATGATTAGATCTCTGTGTGAAAAAAGTTTTAAAGAGTTTGGATGCTGCACTTTAAAGATATAAAAAAATTAGGGTTATGTTTTTTACTACATCTTTAAAAAATCACCACGTCAACACCGTTCGAGATATCCAAAATCCGCTCGCAATTTAACATCTTCAGAATCTTCTCTTCATGTTAAAAAAGTTTGGTGTGAACAGCTGGTTGTTCTTAGGAGTAGTGTGAATTTGTTTACTACCTGATTTTTCAAAAAATCCACATTCAAATCAAAATAGCCGGCTTTCTGTTGGTCTTAGCTAATGAGTTTGATTTAGAAAGTTGTCAAGATTGATGAGAACAATATAAGTACAGAGTTTGGTGACTGTAGGAAAAACTAACCCCCCAACTTTTGTTAAAAGATGGCGCTATAGAGTGCCTGCTCCACGCCCATTTATGACCTTTTGCCAGTGTCTAACTATCATTAATATTGATGTGTTTGTTGAGTTTCATGAAATTCTAAGCATGTTATCTGCCTCGAAAAGACAGGAATCTAATTTTAAAGTTTGACACGTTGCCATGGCAACAGTATTTGATTTATCATCGACCCCTTTACATATTCTTTATTGGCCGTGTTTTGACATGATTTTGATGAAGTTTAAAGAAAATCGAGTAAAATTAAGAGGCTGATTTCAAAGCATTTTGAAAATGACACGTTTCCTGCTGCCAGTTGGTGGCGCTATAACTTTGACTCATAATAGTCACATTTATGGAATCGGCATCATACAACGAACAAACTGGTGAAGTTTCATCAGAATCAGGCAATGTGTGCAACAGTTATTAGACACTTCCTGTTTCTCATTTCTCGCCAAAACTTTGTCGCCTTGCCACGGCCAAACCGTTCGAGATATCAAAAATCCCCTCGCAATTTAGCGTCCCCAATGTCTTGAGATCATGCTGACCGAGTTTGGTGACAATCGTATAGAAATCCTGGGAGGAGTACGTTAAATTCCAGAGCATGCGCTTTTTAAACAGCCCTAAATATCTCACTTCCTGTTGCGTGGAGCCCATGACATAGAGTACAAAAGTTGTTCAGCTCGGTGAGTTCTATATGTGTACCGAGTTTCATATCAATACGTGCAAGTATGTGTGCACAGTACATCAAGTTTTCAAACTGTGTTCCAGGGGGCGCTGTAGAGGCCCTGAACCACGCCCGGGTCCCAGCCTCTGTGGCGTCCGGACGACGGCAGATTCCAACGTGTGTGCAAATTTTCAAGAGTTTTTGAGTATGTTAAGGCCCCCAAAAGTGCCCCAACGGTTGAAAAAAAAAAAAAAAAAAAAAAAAAATAAGAATCCTTAGAAGAACAATAGGGCCTTCGCCCTTTTGGGCTCGGGCCCTAATTAAAGCTGCAAGCAGCGATGAACGGGCCCTCGCACCCGGGCTCACTGCCGACCGGTGGCTTTAGGAAAACAGCAAACAGTGGGCAGTATGCTTTTAATACTTTATATGTCGGAAAAATAGATCAAAGTCACTTAAATGTGCCAAACTTCCTGCTGCCAGCTGGTGGCGCTATGCCTATAACTGATTATTGGCATGTAGATGTGTTCAGGCCAGCACTTTCATCAAACCTATGAAGTTTGGTGCAGATTGACCTTGGTATGTTTGAGTTAGTGCAAGATATGATATATCCTACTGCCAATAGGTGGCGCTATGATAATATCTGAATATTTGCCTTTAGATGTCTTCAATCCAGGACTTTTACCAAACATGTGAAGTTTGAGGCAGATCGGACATTTTATGGCTGAGTTATAACAACTTCTATGTCCATGGCGAAACATCAAACTTTGTCAGGCCACCAAGGACACGCCCTTTGACGAAAACTCAAGATCTTCACAATTTAACATCTCTAAGGCCTCGAGATCAGACTGACCAAATATAATGTTAATATCATTAAATCTCTAGGAGGAGTTTGGTACAAGTCATTTCCTGTTGCCAACAGGTGGCGCTGTGATTATAATAGAATATAGGCCCTCAGATTGGTTCAGGCCAGGACTCTTATCGAACATGTGAAGTTTGAGGCAAATCGGACATTTTATGGCTGAGTTATAACAAGATTTATATCCATGGCGAGACCACGAAATTTGCCAGGCCGCCACGGACACGCCCTTCAACGAAAACTCAAGATCTTTGCAATTTAACATCGCTAAAGCCTTTTTATTAGACTGACCGATTTTGGTGTTGATCTGATTAAATCTCCAGGAGGAATTTGTTGTAGAGTACAGCATGACACTTCCTGGTGCCTGCAGGTGGCGCTATGAGTAAAACTGAATATGGGCATGTAGATGTCTTCAGGTCAGGAGTGTTATCACACATGTGAAGTTTGGGGCAGATCGGGCATTTTATGCCTGAGTTATAGCAACTTCCTTTTTCATGGCGAAGCATCGAAATTTGCGAGGCCGCCACGGACACGCCCTCTGATGAAAACTCTAGATCTTCGCAATTTAACGTCACAAAGGGCTTTAGATTAGACTCAGCAAATTTGGCGTTTATCCGAATAAATCTCTAGGAGGAGTTCGTTCAGATACGAGGCCTGAAAATGGCAAAAATGACACAAAATTTGTTGAGAAAATTAAAAATAACCGACTTCCTGTTGGGTGTCAAATTTAGCTCCAAGAGGCTTTTTTGTAGGTATTGGTGTGTTACATGTGTGTACCGATTTTCGTGCATGTACGTGAATCACAGCTGAATGCGCACACCGCAGAACGTGTAAAGGTGGCGCTGTCGAGCCATTTTGCCACACCCACTACTGCAACCCATATCAGACGTAAATTTTCGCCAGGTCTGATGTGTGTGCGAAGTTTCATGAGTTTTCGGGCATGTTTAGACCCTCTAAAATGCGATTCATTTTGGAGAAGAATAATAATAATAATTAAAGCTGCAAGCAGCGATGAACGGGCCCTCGCACCAGGGCTCACCGCCGCCCGGTGGCTTCAGGAACACAGCTAATGGTGGGCAGTATGCTTTTAATACAGTAAATTTAGGAGAAATATGTCAAAGTCACTTAAAAGTGCCAAATTTCCTGCTGCCAGCTGGTGGCGCTATGCCTATAACTGATTATTGGCATTTAGATGTGTTCAGGCCAGCACTTTTATCAAACATATGAAGTTTGGTGCAGATTGGCCTTGGTATGTTTGAGTTAGTGAAAGATATGATATATCCTGCTGCCAACAGGTGGCGCTATGATAATATCTGAATATTGTCCTTTAGGTATCTTCAGGCCAGGACTCTTACCAAACCTGTGTAGTTTGAGGCAGATCGGACATTTTATGGCTGAGTTATAACAACTTCTATGTCCATGGCGAAACATCAAACTTTGTCACGCCGCCACAGACACGCCCTTTAACGAAAACTCAAGATCTTCGCAATTTAACATCTCTAAGGCCTCTAGATCAGAATGACCAAATATAATGTTGATATCATTAAATCTCTAGGAGGAGTTTGATACAAGTCATTTCCTGTTGCCAACAGGTGGCGCTGTGATTATAATAGAATATTGGCCTTCAGATGTGTTCAGGCCAGGACTCTTATCGAATATGTGAAGTTTGAGGCAAATCGGACATTTTATGGCTGAGTTATAACAAGTTTTATATCCATGGCGAGACCTCGAAATTTGTCAGGCTGCCACGGACACGCCCTTTACCGAAAACTCAAGATCTTCACAATTTGACATCGCTAAGGCCTTTATATTAGACTGACCAATTTTGGTATTGATCTGTATAAATCTCTAGGAGGAGTTGGTTGAAGAGTACAGCATGACACTTCCTGTTGCCTGCAGGTGGCGCTATGACTATAACTGAATATGGGCATGTAGATGTCTTCAGGTCAGGAGTGTTATCACACATGTGAAGTTTGGGGCAGATCGGACATTTTATGGCTAAGTTATAGCAACTTCCTTTTTCATGGCGAAACATCGAAATTTGCGAGGCCGCCACGGACACGCCCTCCGATGAAAACTCTAGATCTTCACAATTTAACGTCACAAAGGGCTTTAGATTAGACTCACCAAATTTGCTGTTGATCGGAATAAATCTCTAGGAGGAGTTCGTTCAAGTACGACGCCTGAAAATGGCAAAAATGACACAAATTTTGTTGAGAATATTAATATTAACCGACTTCCTGTTGGGTTCCGGATTTTGCTCCAAGAGGCTTTTTTGTAGGTATTGGTGTGTTACATGTGTGTACCGATTTCCGTGCATGTACGTGAATCACAGCTGAAAGCGCACACCGCTGAACATCTAAAGGTGGCGCTGTCGAGCCATTTTGCCACACCCACTTCTGAAACCCATATCAGACGTAAATTTTCGCCAGGTTTGATGTGTGTGCAAAGTTTTGTGAGTTTTCGGGCATGTTTAGGTCCTCTAAAATGCGATTCATTTTGGAGAATAATAATAATAATAATAATTAAAGCTGCAAGCAGCGATGAACGGGCCCTCGCACACGGGCTCACCGCCGACCGGTGGCTTTAGGAACACAGCAAACGGTGGGCAGTATGCTTTTAATACATTAAATGTAGGAAAAATAGATCAAAGTCACTTAAATATGCCAAACTTCCTGCTGCCAGCTGGTGGCGCTATGCCTATAACTGATTATTGGCATGTAGATGTGTTCAGGCCAGCACTTTCATCAAACATATGAAGTTTGGTGCAGATTGACCTTGGTATGTGTGAGTTAGTGCAAGATATGATATATCCTGCTGCCAATAGGTGGCACTATAATAATATCTTTATATTGGCCTTTAGATGTCTTCAGGCCAGGACTCTTACCAAACATGTGAAGTTTGAGGCAGATCGGACATTTTATGGCTGAGTTATAACAACTTTTATGTCCATGGCGAAACATCAAACTTTGTCAGGCCGCCACGGACACGCCCTTTAACGAAAACTCAAGATCTTCACAATTTAACATCTCTAAGGCCTCGAGATCAGACTGACCAAATATAATGTTGATATCATTAAATCTCTAGGAGGAGTTTGGTACAAGTCATTTCCTGTTGCCAACAGGTGGCGCTGTGATTATAATAGAATATAGGCCTTCAGATTGGTTCAGGCCAGGACTCTTATCGAACATGTGAAGTTTGAGGCAAATCGGACATTTTATGGCTGAGTTATAACAAGATTTATATCCATGGCGAGACCACGAAATTTGCCAGGCCGCCACGGACACGCCCTTCAACGAAAACTCAAGATCTTCGCAATTTAACATCGCTAAAGCCTTTTTATTAGACTGACCGATTTTGGTGTTGATCTGATTAAATCTCCAGGAGGAATTTGTTGCAGAGTACAGCATGACACTTCCTGGTGCCTGCAGGTGGCGCTATGAGTAAAACTGAATATGGGCATGTAAATGTCTTCAGGTCAGGAGTGTTATCACACATGTGAAGTTTGGGGCAGATCGGGCATTTTATGCCTGAGTTATAGCAGCTTCCTTTTTCATGGCGAAACATTGAAATTTGCGAGGCCGCCACGGACACGCCCTCTGATGAAAACTCTAGATCTTCGCAATTTAACGTCACAAAGGGCTTTAGATTAGACTCACCAAATTTGGTGTTGATCCGAATAAATCTCTAGGAGGAGTTCGTTCAAGTATGACGCCTGAAAATGGCAAAAATGACACAAATTTTGCTAAGAAAATTAATAATAACCGACTTCCTGTTGGGTTTCGGATTTTGTCCCAGGAGGCTTTTTTGTAGGTATTGGTGAGTTACATGTGTGTACCGATTTGCGTGCATGTACGTGAATCACAGCTGAATGCGCACACCGCGGAACGTGTAAAGGTGGCGCTATTGAGCCATTTTGCCACACCCACTTCTGCAACCCATATCAGATGTCCATTTTCGCCAGGTTCGATGTGTGTGCAAAGTTTCATGAGTTTTCGGGTATGTTTAGGCCCTCAAAAATGCGATTCATTCCGGAGAAGAAGAATAATAATAATAAGAAACGGAGCAGATCCAATAGGGTCCTCACACCATCGGTGCTCGGGCCCTAATAATAATAATAATAATAATAATAATAAACGGAGCAGATTCAATAGGGTCCTCACACCATCGGTGCTCGGGCCCTAATTAAAGCTGCGAGCAGCGATGAACGGGCCCTCGCACCTGGGCTCACCGCCGACCGGTGGCTTCAGGAAATCAGCAAACGGTGGGCAGTATGCTTTTAATACAGTAAATGTAGAAAAAAATATGTCATAAGTCATTTAAATGTGCCAAACTTGCCACTGCCAGATGGTGGCGCTATGCCTATAACTGATTATTGGCATGTAGATGTGTTCAGGCCAGCACTATTATCAAACATATGAAGTTTGGTGCAGACTGACCTTGGTATGTTTGAGTTAGTGAAATATATGAGATATCCTGCTGCCAACAGGTGGTGCTATGATAATATCTGAATATTGGTCTTTAGGTGTCTTCAGGCCAGGACTCTTACCAAACCTGTGAATTTTGTGGCAGATCAGACATTTTCAGGCTAAGTTATAACCACTTCTATGTCTATGCAGAAACATCAAACTTTGTCAGGCCACCCCGCACATGCCCTTTAATGAAAACTCAAGATCTTCACAATTTAACATCTCTAAGGCCTCAAGATCAGACTGACCAAATATAATGTTGATTTAATTAAATGCAATCAATGCAAGGACTTCAGATAGATGCCAACTGTGAACCAGTATGCTACAAATAAGAACATGTAATTCATGATGATAGCAAAATGTTATTATTGCTTCCTCTATATCCACCACTTCTGCTTAAATGTCATTGTTACCTATCTTTACAATTTTTGTATAATATATTTTTGTATAAAATCAATTGTTGTCATAACTAAGAATCAATAAGGAAGACGGTGCCCAGTTGGCACATGCATTCACAGTAACCATCTGCTAGTTTGGATTTTAAGTTTACAGAATTAAAAGGGTTACACTTTAAAATCAACACACAGACACATACACACAAAATATAAAATGTTGCCATCCAGTTTCATTTGTTAAAATTAACTATATCAGTTAACATGACCAATAAATAAATAGCATTTATTAATGTTAATTAATATTAAGCTAAGAAAAAGTATTCATATAAAGTTTATGTACTGTGAATTAACATGAACATGAACACAGTTCATGTGGGTGTACAGCAATACACAATAAAGTGCTCTATAAACGCTCCATTCTTTCAAAATATCTTTAAAAATCAAGTTGAGTATTTTAACGGGGTGATATATATATTTATAACTGTTCTTAAAATTATGGTTTTCAGATGTTTTGAAGAGATAACAGTAACGTTTGTTTTGTTGTCAAAGTTTGTCTTAATTTTTTATTATTATTATTTTATATTCAATAAATAACACTATGTAAATATTGTCTATCAATGAAGATAAATTGATCATGCTAAAAAGTTGTATTTTTTTAAATCTTTTGCTATGTGACTGAATAGGACAAGTTCATGGTACAGTTAAGTACAAAATAAATAAAAAACAACAACTGCAAAATACGAACAATGAAAGACTTAGTGACCCTTTATATTTTCTCAAAATATCAGACTCTCAAAGATCAGACATATTTATGTAATTACACTACATACAGTATGTGCATTATGTTCAAAGATGGTCTGTAGAATGGCTCTCTACTCTGTCACCCTCTCTGCCTCTCACCCCTCCCCCCTGCAATAATGAGCTTCTCTGTGCCTGACTGAACGCACACACATACTGTAGAGACATTCACCAGAGTGACAGCAGGTTTCTGAGTTATCTTTTTAATTTTCTTTAATTCATTGAAGCTTGTATAAAATTTATATTTCCAGCACTTGCTCAGAATGATTAGATCTCTGTGTGAAAAAAGTTTTAAAGAGTTTGGATGCTGCACTTTAAAGATATAAAAAATTAGGGTTATGTTTTTTACTACATCTTTAAAAAATCACCATGTCAACACCGTTCGAGATATCCAAAATCCGCTCGCAATTTAACATCTTCAGAATCTTCTCTTCATGTTAAAAAAGTTTGGTGTGAACAGCTGGTTGTTCTTAGGAGTAGTGTGAATTTGTTTACTACCTGATTTTTCAAAAAATCCACCTTTAAATCAAAATAGCCGGCTTTCTGTTGGTCTTAGCTAATGAGTTTGATTTAGAAAGTTGTCCAGATTGATGAGAACAATATAAGTACAGAGTTTGGTGACTGTAGGAAAAACTAACCCCCCAACTTTTGTCAAAAGATGGCGCTATAGAGTGCCTGCTCCACGCCCATTTATGACCTTTTGCCAGTGTCTAACTATCATTAATATTGATGTGTGTGTTGAGTTTCATGAAATTCTAAGCATGTTATCTGCCTCGAAAAGACAGGAATGTAATTTTAAAGTTTGACACGTTGCCATGGCAACAGCATTTGATTTATCATCGACCCCTTTACATATTCTTATCGGCCGTGTTTTGACATGATTTTGATGAAGTTTAAAGAAAATCGAGTAAAATTAAGAGGCTGATTTCAAAGCATTTTGAAAATGACACGTTTCCTGCTGCCAGTTGGTGGCGCTATAACTTTGACTCATAATAGTCACATTTATGGAATCGGCATCATACAACGAACAAACTGGTGAAGTTTCATCAGAATCAGGCAATGTGTGCAACAGTTATTAGACACTTCCTGTTTCTCATTTCTCGCCATAACTTTGTCGCCTTGCCACGGCCAAACCGTTCGAGATATCAAAAATCTCCTCGCAATTTAGCGTCCCCAATGTCTTGAGATCATGCTGACCGAGTTTGGTGACAATCCCATGGAATTCCTGGGAGGAGTACGTTAAATTCCAGAGCATGCGCTTTTTAAACAGCCCTAAATATCTCACTTCCTGTTGCGTGGAGCCCATGACATAGAGTACAAAAGTTGTTCAGCTCGATGAGTTCTATATGTGTACCGAGTTTCATATCAATACGCGCAAGTATGTGTGCGCAGTACATCAAGTTTTCAAACTGTGTTCCAGGGGGCGCTGTAGAGGCCCTGAACCACGCCCGGGTCCCAGCCTCTGTGGCGTCCGGACGACGGCAGATTCCGACGTGTGTGCAAATTTTCAAGAGTTTTTGAGTATGTTAAGGCCCCCAAAAGTGCCCCAACGGTTGAAAAAAAAAAAAAAAAAAAAAAACAAATAAGAATCCTTAGAAGAACAATAGGGCCTTCGCCCTTTTGGGCTCGGGCCCTAATTAAAGCTGCGAGCAGCGATGAACGGGCCCTCGCACCCGGGCTCACCGCCGACCGGTGGCTTCAGGAAAACAGCAATCGGTGGGCAGTATGCTTTTAATACAGTAAATATAGAAAAAATATGTCATAAGTCATTTAAATGTGCCAAAATTGCTGCTGCCAGCTGGTGGCGCTATGCCTATAACTGATTATTGACATGTAGATGTGTTCAGGCCAGCACTATTATCAAACATATGAAATTTGGTGCAGATTGACCTTGGTGTGTTTGAGTTAGTGAAATATATGAGATATCCTGCTTCCAACAGGTGGCGCTATGATAATATCTGAATATTGGTCTTTAGGTGTCTTCAGGCCAGGACTCTTACCAAACCTGTGAATTTTGTGGCAGATCAGACATTTTCAGGCTAAGTTATAACCACTTCTATGTCTATGCAGAAACATCAAACTTTGTCAGGCCACCACGGACATACCCTTTAATGAAAACTCAAGATCTTCACAATTTAACATCTCTAAGGCCTCAAGATCAGACTGACCAAATATAATGTTGATTTAATTAAATGCAATCAATGCAAGGACTTCAGATAGATGCCAACTGTGAACCAGTATGCTACAAATAAGAACATGTAATTCATGATGATAGCAAAATGTTATTATTGCTTCCTTTATATCCACCACTTCTGCTTAAATGTCATTGTTACCTATCTGTACAATTTTTGTATAATATATTTTTGTATAAAATCAATTGTTGTCATAACTAAGAATCAATAAGGAAGACGGTGCCCAGTTGGCACATGCATTCACAGTAACCATCTGCTAGTTTGGATTTTAAGTTTACAGAATTGAAAGGGTTACACTTTAAAATCAACACACAGACACATACACACAAAATATAAAATGTTGCCATCCAGTTTCATTTGTTAAAATTAACTATATCAGTTAACATGACCAATAAATAAATAGCATTTATTAATGTTAATTAATATTAAGCTAAAAAAAGTATTCATATAAAGTTTATGTACTGTGAATTAACATGAACATGAACACAGTTCATGTGGGTGTACAGCAATACACAATAAAGTGCTCTATAAACGCTTCATTCTTTCAAAATATCTTTAAAAATCAAGTTGAGTATTTTAACGGGGTGATACATATATATAACTGATCTTAAAATTATGGTTTTCAGATGTTTTGAAGAGATAACAGTAATGTTTGTTTTGTTGTCAAAGTTTGTCTTAATTTTTTATTATTATGATTTTATATTCAATAAATAACACTATGTAAATATTGTCTATCAATGAAGATAAATTGATCATGCTAAAAAGTTGTATTTTTTAAAATCTTTTGCTATGTGACTGAATAGGACAAGTTCATGGTACAGTTAAGTAAAAAATAAATAAAAAACAACAACTGCAAAAAATGAACAATGAAAGACTTAGTGACCCTTTATATTTTCTCAAAATATCAGACTCTCAAAGATCAGACATATTTATGTAATTACACTACATACAGTATGTGCATTTTGTTCAAAGATGGTCTGTAGGATGGCTCTCTACTCTGTCACCCTCTCTGCCTCTCACCCCTCCCCCCTGCAATAATGAGCTTCTCTGTGCCTGACTGAACGCACACACATACTGTAGAGACATTCACCAGAGTGACAGCAGGTTTCTGAGTTCTTTTTTAAATTTTCTTTAATTCATAGAAGCTTGTATACATTTTTTATTTCCATCACTTGCTCAGAATGATTAGATCTCTGTGTGAAAAAAGTTTTAAAGAGTTTGGATGCTGCACTTTAAAGATATAAAAATATTTTTTACTATATCTTTAAAAAATCACCACGTCCACACCGTTCAAGATATCGAAAATCCGCTCGCAATTTAACATCTTCAGAATATTCTCTTCATGTTAAAAAAGTTTGGTGTGAACAGCTGGTTGTTCTTAGAAGTAGTGTGCATTTGTTTACAGCCTGATTTTTCCAAAAATCCACATTCAAATCAAAATAGCCGGCTTCCTGTTGGTCTCAGCTAATGAGTTTGATTTAGAAAGTTGTCCAAATTGATGAGATTAATATATGTACAGAGTTTAGTGACTGTAGGAAAAACTAACCCCCCAACTTTTGTCAAAAGATGGCGCTATAGAGTGCCTGCTCCACGCCCATTTATGACCTTTTGCCAGTGTCTAACTATCATAAATATTGATGTGTGTGTTGAGTTTCATGAAATTCTAAGCATGTTAACTGCCTCGAAAAGACAGGAATCTAATTTTAAAGTTTGACATGTTGCCATGGCAACAGCATTCGATTTATCATCGACCCCTTTACATATTCTTATCGGCCGTGTTTTGACATGATTTTGATGAAGTTTAAAGAAAATCGAGTAAAATTAAGAGGCTGATATCAAAGCATTTTGAAAATGACACACTTCCTGCTGCCAGTTGGTGGCGCTATAACTTTGACTCATAATAGTCACATTTATGGAATCGGCATCATACAACGAACAAACTGGTGAAGTTTCATCAGAATCAGGCAATGTGGTCAACAGTTATTAGACACTTCCTGTTTCTCATTTCTCGCCATAACTTTGTCGCCTTGCCACGGCCAAACCGTTCGAGATATCAAAAATCTCCTCGCAATTTAGCGTCCCCAATGTCTTGAGATCATGCTGACCGAGTTTGGTGACAATCCCATGGAATTCCTGGGAGGAGTACGTTAAATTCCAGAGCATGCGCTTTTTAAACAGCCCTAAATATCTCACTTCCTGTTGCGTGGAGCCCATGACATAGAGTACAAAAGTTGTTTGGCTCAGTGAGATCTATATGTGTACCGAGTTTCATATCAATACATGCAAGTATGTGTGCGCAGTACATCAAGTTTTCAAACTGTGTTCCAGGGGGCGCTGTAGAGGCCCTGAACCACGCCCGGGTCCCAGCCTCTGTGGCGTCCTGATGGCCGCAGATTCCGACGTGTGTGCAAATTTTCAAGAGTTTTTGAGTATGTTAAGGCCCCCAAAAGTGCCCGGAAGGTTGAAAAAAAGAAAAAAAAAAAAAAAAAAAAAAAAATAATAACCCTTAGAAGAACAATAGGGCCTTCGCCCTTTTGGGCTCGGGCCCTAATAATAATTAAAGCTGCGAGCAGCGATGAACGGGCCCTCGCACCCGGGCTCACCGCCGACCGGTGGCTTCAGGAAAACAGCAATCGGTGGGCAGTATGCTTTTAATACAGTAAATATAGAAAAAATATGTCATAAGTCATTTAAATGTGCCAAAATTGCTGCTGCCAGCTGGTGGCGCTATGCCTATAACTGATTATTGACATGTAGATGTGTTCAGGCCAGCACTATTATCAAACATATGAAGTTTGGTGCAGATTGACCTTGGTATGTTTGAGTTAGTGAAATATATGAGATATCCTGCTGCCAACAGGTGGCGCTATGATAATATCTGAATATTGGTCTTTAGGTGTCTTCAGGCCAGGACTCTTACCAAACCTGTGAATTTTGTGGCAGATCAGACATTTTCAGGCTAAGTTATAACCACTTCTATGTCTATGCAGAAACATCAAACTTTGTCAGGCCACCACGGACATGCCCTTTAATGAAAACTCAAGATCTTCACAATTTAACATCTCTGAGGCCTCAAGATCAGACTGACCAAATATAATGTTGATTTAATTAAATGCAATCAATGCAAGGACTTCAGATAGATGCCAACTGTGAACCAGTATGCTACAAATAAGAACATGTAATTCATGATGATAGCAAAATGTTATTATTGCTTCCTTTATATCCACCACTTCTGCTTAAATGTCATTGTTACCTATCTGTACAATTTTTGTATAATATATTTTTGTATAAAATCAATTGTTGTCATAACTAAGAATCAATAAGGAAGACGGTGCCCAGTTGGCACATGCATTCACAGTAACCATCTGCTAGTTTGGATTTTAAGTTTACAGAATTGAAAGGGTTACACTTTAAAATCAACACACAGACACATACACACAAAATATAAAATGTTGCCATCCAGTTTCATTTGTTAAAATTAACTATATCAGTTAACATGACCAATAAATAAATAGCATTTATTAATGTTAATTAATATTAAGCTAAAAAAAGTATTCATATAAAGTTTATGTACTGTGAATTAACATGAACATGAACACAGTTCATGTGGGTGTACAGCAATACACAATAAAGTGCTCTATAAACGCTTCATTCTTTCAAAATATCTTTAAAAATCAAGTTGAGTATTTTAACGGGGTGATACATATATATATAACTGATCTTAAAATTATGGTTTTCAGATGTTTTGAAGAGATAACAGTAACGTTTGTTTTGTTGTCAAAGTTTGTCTTAATTTTTTATTATTATGATTTTATATTCAATAAATAACACTATGTAAATATTGTCTATCAATGAAGATAAATTGATCATGCTAAAAAGTTGTATTTTTTAAAATCTTTTGCTATGTGACTGAATAGGACAAGTTCATGGTACAGTTAAGTAAAAAATAAATAAAAAACAACAACTGCAAAAAATGAACAATGAAAGACTTAGTGACCCTTTATATTTTCTCAAAATATCAGACTCTCAAAGATCAGACATATTTATGTAATTACACTACATACAGTATGTGCATTTTGTTCAAAGATGGTCTGTAGGATGGCTCTCTACTCTGTCACCCTCTCTGCCTCTCACCCCTCCCCCCTGCAATAATGAGCTTCTCTGTGCCTGACTGAACGCACATACATACAGTAGAGACATTCACCAGAGTGACAGCAGGTTTCTGAGTTCTTTTTTTAAATTTTCTTTAATTCATAGAAGCTTGTATACATTTTTTATTTCCAGCACTTGCTCAGAATGATTAGATCTATGTGTGAAAAAAGTTTTAAAGAGTTTGGATGCTGCACTTTAAAGATATAAAAATATTTTTTACTATATCTTTAAAAAATCACCACGTCCACACCGTTCAAGATATCCAAAATCCGCTCGCAATTTAACATCTTCAGAATATTCTCTTCATGTTAAAAAAGTTTGGTGTGAACAGCTGGTTGTTCTTAGAAGTAGTGTGCATTTGTTTACAGCCTGATTTTTCCAAAAATCCACATTCAAATCAAAATAGCCGGCTTCCTGTTGGTCTCAGCTAATGAGTTTGATTTAGAAAGTTGTCCAAATTGATGAGATTAATATATGTACAGAGTTTAGTGACTGTAGGAAAAACTAACCCCCCAACTTTTGTCAAAAGATGGCGCTATAGAGTGCCTGCTCCACGCCCATTTATGACCTTTTGCCAGTGTCTAACTATCATAAATATTGATGTGTGTGTTGAGTTTCATGAAATTCTAAGCATGTTAACTGCCTCGAAAAGACAGGAATCTAATTTTAAAGTTTGACATGTTGCCATGGCAACAGCATTTGATTTATCATCGACCCCTTTACATATTCTTATCGGCCGTGTTTTGACATGATTTTGATGAAGTTTAAAGAAAATCGAGTAAAATTAAGAGGCTGATATCAAAGCATTTTGAAAATGACACACTTCCTGCTGCCAGTTGGTGGCGCTATAACTTTGACTCATAATAGTCACATTTATGGAATCGGCATCATACAACGAACAAACTGGTGAAGTTTCATCAGAATCAGGCAATGTGGTCAACAGTTATTAGACACTTCCTGTTTCTCATTTCTCGCCATAACTTTGTCGCCTTGCCACGGCCAAACCGTTCGAGATATCAAAAATCTCCTCGCAATTTAGCGTCCCCAATGTCTTGAGATCATGCTGACCGAGTTTGGTGACAATCCCATGGAATTCCTGGGAGGAGTACGTTAAATTCCAGAGCATGCGCTTTTTAAACAGCCCTAAATATCTCACTTCCTGTTGCGTGGAGCCCGTGACATAGAGTACAAAAGTTGTTTGGCTCAGTGAGATCTATATGTGTACCGAGTTTCATATCAATACATGCAAGTATGTGTGCGCAGTACATCAAGTTTTCAAACTGTGTTCCAGGGGGCGCTGTAGAGGCCCTGAACCACGCCCGGGTCCCAGCCTCTTTGGCGTCCTGATGGCCGCAGATTCCGACGGGTGTGCAAATTTTCAAGAGTTTTTGAGTATGTTAAGGCCCCCAAAAGTGCCCGGAAGGTTGAAAAAAATAAAAAAAAAAAAAAAAAAAAAAAAATAATAACCCTTAGAAGAACAATAGGGCCTTCGCCCTTTTGGGCTCGGGCCCTAATAAACGGAGCAGATTCAATAGGGTCCTCACACCATCGGTGCTCGGGCCCTAATAATAATAATAATAAACGGAGCAGATTCAATAGGGTCCTCACACCATCGGTGCTCGGGCCCTAATAAGAATCCTTAGAAGAACAATAGGGCCTTCGCCCTTTTGGGCTCGGGCCCTAAAAAAACAAAAAAAAAAAACAAATTAAAGCTGCAAGCAGCGTTGACCGGGCCCTCGCCGTCTGGCAGTCGCCATCCCGATAGCATCAGGAAAACGGTGCCCAGTTGGCACATGCATTCACAATAACCCTTTGGACTAACCCTAACTGTCTCTCCTCCTGTCTGACTCTTTCTCTTACCACCCATCCCACCTCCTTACACTCAGCCACTTACCACACAAACACACACATAGAGTGCAGAGCAGAGTGAGATCAGATTTGTTTTTTAATTTTCTTTCATTCGTGGAGTTTTGTATAATTATGAAATGAACTGTGTTTAATCATAATGAATAGTTATTTGTATGAAAAAAGTTTCAAAGAGTTAGGATGCTGCACTTTAAATATATAATAAATCATTGAAAATTGAAAATGGAAAATAAAATTCTAGGCACGCTATCTGCCTCAAAAACACAGGAAACAAATATTTGAATGTATTTTGTATTTTTATTTATTTGCCATGGCAACAGCATTTGATGCATCAGGGATGCCTTTACAGACTCTCATCGGCCGTGTTTTTACATCATTCTGATGAAGTTTGAAGAAAATCGAGTACAAATATATTGTTCGTTGTTCGTTCGTGTGTTAGTTCATTAACCAATGTTAACAAAAGAGACCCTATTTTAAATAGTTACCATGTTTTATGATCTACATCCATTTTTAAATATTATTTTAATGATCTATAAGCATCTGTGAAATAATTATAAACAAATATATTAAAAATAAATACATATTAACTTAGTTGATGTATTTGTTTCTCATTCTAATTAAGTGAACTGAGCAGTATAGTGTCATGCTTATAAGATTTTTTATTCTATCAGTGAGATTGTATATATGTATATAAATCATATAATTTTTCCTTAAAAGATTAAAAAAAGATTTTAATGCTCTTTAAGCACCTATACAAAATAATTATGTAAAAGTACACTGACAGTACAGTCTATATCAACTGATTCTATGGATTATTTTCACTTTTATACACTGAGAATGAGCTAAATAGCATTAGAGGTCAAACGATTCCTTATCTTATGAGGACCTCTAGTGTTCATCCCTGGTATTAGAGCTTTAATCTGACAAATTTATGTGACACTTTTAATGTTTTTGGGGCCTCTGAGCATGATAACATTTTGAAACTACACGTATTTCCTAAGAATTTCTTGTTCTTTATATGTAAAAAGTTTTGATGAGTTAGAATAATGCAATTTAAAGATATATGAAAATAACTCTTCATCTTTTTTATTGTTACTTTCATAAATCACCACATCAACACCGTTCAAGATGTCCCAAAGCCGTTCACAATTTAACATCTTCAGTATCTTGGCATCATGTTGACAAAGTTTGGTGTGAACTGTCTGATTCTGCTATGAGTGATATGAATTTATTCACAGCTATATTTAAAAACACAGGAAACAAATGTTAAAGTTTGACATGTTGCCATGGCAACAGCATTTGATGTATCAAGGACCCCTTCACAGATTCTCATCGGCCGTGTTTTGATATTATTCTGATGAAGTTTGAAGCAAATTGAGTAAAATTAAGAGGTTGATTTAAAAGCGTTTTGCAAGCAACACACTTCCTGCTGCCAGTTGGTGGCGCTATAACTTTGACTCATAATAGTCACATCTCTGTGATCGGTATCATACGACGAACAAACTGCTTAAGTTTGGTCAAAATCAGATAAAGTGTGTCAAAATTATTAGACATTTCCTGTTTCTCATTTCTCGCCATAATTTGTCGCCCTGCCAAGGCCAAACCGTTCGAGATACCAAAAATCCCCTGGCAATTTTGCTTTCCCAATATCTTGAGATCATGCTGACCGAGTTTGGTGGCCATCGGTGGAAAGGTCTAGGAGGAGTATTTCAAATTCCACAGCTTGATTTTTCCAAAAATCCATATTTAAATAAAAATAGCTGACTTCCTGTTGGTCGTAGCTAATGGGTGTAAATTAGAAAGTTGTCCGGCTTGATGAGTTCAATATATATACCGAGTTTGGTGACTGTAGGACAAAGTAACCCCCCAACTTTTGTCAAAAGGTGGCGCTATGAAGCGCCTGCTCCACGCCCATTTATGGGCTTTTATCAGTGTTTAACTGTCATTAATACAGATGTGTGTGTTGAGTTTCATGAAATTCTAAGCATTTTAAGTGGCTCAAAAACACAAAAAACTAAAGTTAAAGTTTGACACGTTGCCATGGCAACATGATAAAAGTTATGGATAACGCCCTTCACAGATTCTTATCGGTCGTGTTTTGACATTATTGGGATGAAGTTTGAAGCAAATTGAGTAAAATTAAGAGGCTGAGTTTAAAGCGTTTCAAAAACGTCACGCTTTCTGCTGCCAGTTGGTGGCGCTATAACTTTGACTCATAATAGTCCCATCTCTGTGATCGGCATCAGACGATGAACAAACTGCTGAAGTTTGGTCAAAATCAGACAAAGTATGTCAAAGTTATTAGGCACTTCCTGTTTCTCATTTCTCGCCATAAATTTGTCGCCCCGTCACGGTCAAACCGTTCGAGATATCAAAAATCCCCTGGCAATTTTGCGTCCCCAATGTCTTGAGATCATGCTGACCGAGTTTGGTGGCCATCGGTGGAAAGGCCTAGTAGGAGTATTTCAAATTCCATTGCATGCACTTTTTAGACATCCCTGAATAGCCGACTTCCTGTTTGGCGAAGCACGGACTATGAGTGTGAAATTTGTTCGGCCCGATGAGGTCTATATGTGTATGAATTTTGGTGACTGTAGGTCAACCGTTGTGCGCTCCAGAGCCCTTCAAAAGTCGCAATTTTTAACGCTGTGCCATGCCCCCCCCAGGTGACCCCCCCATGTCAAAGTCTGTCCGGCCCTGATGGCCGCAGGTTCCAATGTGTGTGCAAAGTTTCAAGAGTTTTCGTGTATGTTAAGGCCCCCGAAATCCCCCAAAACATTGAAAAAAAAATAATAATAATAATATTATTAATAATATTAATAATATTCGCCCTTTTGGGCTCGGGCCCTAATTAAAGCTGCGAGCAGCGATGAACGGGCCCTCGCACCCGGGCTCACCGCCGACCAGTGGCTTCAGGAAAACAGCAAACGGGGGGCAGTATGCTTTTAATACAGTAAATGTAGGAGAAATATGTCAAAGTCACTTAAATGTGCCAAACTTGCCGCTGCCAGCTGGTGGCGCTATGCCTATAACTGATTATTGGCATGTAGATGTGTTCAGGCCAGCACTATTATCAAACATATGAAGTTTGGTGCAGATTGACCTTGGTATGTTTGAGTTAGTGAAATATATGAGATATCCTGCTGCCAACAGGTGGCGCTATGATAATATCTGAATATTGGTCTTTAGGTGTCTTCAGGCCAGGACTCTTACCAAACCTGTGAATTTTGTGGCAGATCAGACATTTTCAGGCTAAGTTATAACCACTTCTATGTCTATGCAGAAACATCAAACTTTGTCAGGCCACCACGGACATGCCCTTTAATGAAAACTCAAGATCTTCACAATTTAACATCTCTAAGGCCTCAAGATCAGACTGACCAAATATAATGTTGATTTAACTAAATGCAATCAATGCAAGGACTTCAGATAAATGCCAACTGTGAACCAGTATGCTACAAATTGCCTATTTTCTGATGATGATGATAAGAACATGATTCATGATGATAGCAAAATGTTATTATTGCTTGCTTTACGTCCACCACTTCTGCTTAAATGTCATTGTTACCTATCTGAACAATTTTTGTGTGGATATTGCTTTGCTGGTGACTCCTGTTATAAGACATCACTCTTAAGTGCTACATAACTAAGAATCAATAAGGAAGACGGTGCCCAGTTGGCACATGCATTCACAGTAACCATCTGCTAGTTTTGATTTTAAGTTTACAGAATTGAAAGGGTTACACTTTAAAATCAACACACAGACACATACACACAAAATATAAAATGTTGCCATCCAGTTTCATTTGTTAAAATTAACTATATTAGTTAACATGACCAATAAATAAATAGCATTTATTAATGTTAATTAATATTAAGCTAAAAAAAGTATTCATATAAAGTTTATGTACTGTGAATTAACATGAACATGAACACAGTTCATGTGGGTGTACAGCAATACACAATAAAGTGCTCTATAAACGCTTCATTCTTTCAAAATATCTTTAAAAATCAAGTTGAGTATTTTAACGGGGTGATATATATATATATATATATATATATATATATATATATATATAACTGATCTTAAAATTATGGTTTTCAGATGTTTTGAAGAGATAACAGTAACGTTTGTTTTGTTGTCAAAGTCTGTCTTAATTTTTTATTATTATTATTTTATATTCAATAAATAACACTATGTAAATATTGTCTATCAATGAAGATAAATTGATCATGCTAAAAAGTTGTATTTTTAAATCTTTTGCTATGTGACTGAATAGGACAAGTTCATGGTACAGTTAAGTAAAAAATAAATAAAAAACAACAACTGCAAAATACGAACAATGAAAGACTTAGTGACCCTTTATATTTTCTCAAAATATCAGACTCTCAAAGATCAGACATATTTATGTAATTACAATACATACAGTATGTGCATTTTTTGTTCAAAGATGGTCTGTAGGATGGCTCTCTACTCTGTCACCCTCTCTGCCTCTCACCCCTCCCCCCTGCAATAATGAGCTTCTCTGTGCCTGACTGAACGCACACACATACTGTAGAGACATTCACCAGAGTGACAGCAGGTTTCTGAGTTATTTTTTTAATTTTATTTAATTCATTGAAGCTTGTATAAAATTTATATTTCCAGCACTTGCTCAGAATGATTAGATCTCTGTGTGAAAAAAGTTTTAAAGAGTTTGGATGCTGCACTTTAAAGATATAAAAAATTAGGGTTATGTTTTTTACTACATCTTTAAAAAATCACCACGTCAACACCGTTCGAGATATCCAAAATCCGCTCGCAATTTAACATCTTCAGAATCTTCTCTTCATGTTAAAAAAGTTTGGTGTGAACAGCTGGTTGTTCTTAGGAGTAGTGTGAATTTGTTTACAGCCTGATTTTTCAAAAAATCCACCTTCAAATCAAAATAGCCGGCTTTCTGTTGGTCTTAGCTAATGAGTTTGATTTAGAAAGTTGTCCAGATTGATGAGAGCAATATAAGTACAGAGTTTGGTGACTGTAGGAAAAACTAACCCCCCAACTTTTGTCAAAAGATGGCGCTATAGAGTGCCTGCTCCACGCCCATTTATGACCTTTTGCCAGTGTCTAACTATAATTAATATTGATGTGTGTGTTGAGTTTCATGAAATTCTAAGCATGTTATCTGCCTCGAAAAGACAGGAATGTAATTTTAAAGTTTGACACGTTGCCATGGCAACAGCATTTGATTTATCATCGACCCCTTTACATATTCTTTATCGGCCGTGTTTTGACATGATTTTGATGAAGTTTAAAGAAAATCGAGTAAAATTAAGAGGCTGATTTCAAAGCATTTTGAAAATGACACGTTTCCTGCTGCCAGTTGGTGGCGCTATAACTTTGACTCATAATAGTCACATTTATGGAATCGGCATCATACAAGGAACAAACTGGTGAAGTTCCATCAGAATCAGGCAATGTGTGCAACAGTTATTAGACACTTCCTGTTTCTCATTTCTCGCCATAACTTTGTCGCCTTGCCACGGCCAAACCGTTCGAGATATCAAAAATCTCCTCGCAATTTAGCGTCCCCAATGTCTTGAGATCATGCTGACCGAGTTTGGTGACAATCCCATGGAATTCCTGGGAGGAGTACGTTAAATTCCAGAGCATGCGCTTTTTAAACAGCCCTAAATATCTCACTTCCTGTTGCGTGGAGCCCATGACATAGAGTACAAAAGTTGTTCAGCTCGATGAGTTCTATATGTGTACCGAGTTTCATATCAATACGCGCAAGTATGTGTGCGCAGTACATCAAGTTTTCAAACTGTGTTCCAGGGGGCGCTGTAGAGGCCCTGAACCACGCCCGGGTCCCAGCCTCTGTGGCGTCCGGACGACGGCAGATTCCGACGTGTGTGCAAATTTTCAAGAGTTTTTGAGTATGTTAAGGCCCCCAAAAGTGCCCCAACGGTTGAAAAAAAATAAAAAAATAAAAAAAAAATTAAAGCTGCAAGCAGCGTTGACCGGGCCCTCGCCGTCTGGCAGTCGCCATACTGATAGCATCTGGAAAACGGTGCCCAGTTGGCACATGCATTCACAATAACCCTTTGGACTAACCCTAACTGTCTCTCCTCCTGTCTGACTCTTTCTCTTAACACCCATCCCACCTCCTTACACTCAGCCACTTACCACACAAACACACACATAGAGTGCAGAGCAGAGTGAGATCAGATTTGTTTTTTAATTTTCTTTCATTCGTGGAGTTTTGTATAATTATGAAATGAACTGTGTTTAATCAGAATGAATAGGTATTTGTATGAAAAAAGTTTCAAAGAGTTAGGATGCTGCACTTTAAATATATAATAAATCATTGAAAATTGAAAATGGAAAATGAAATTCTAGGCACGCTATCTGCCTCAAAAACACAGGAAACAAATATTTGAATGTATTTTGTATTTTTATTTATTTGCCATGGCAACAGCATTTGATGCATCAGGGACGCCTTTACAGACTCTCATCGGCCGTGTTTTTACATCATTCTGATGAAGTTGGAAGAAAATCGAGTACAAAAATATTGTTCGTTGTTCGTTCTTGTGTTAGTTCATTAACTAATGTTAACAAAAGAGACTCTATTTTAAATAGTTACCATATTTTATGATCTACATCCATTTTTTAATATTATTTATTATTATTTATGATCTATAAGCATCTGTGAAATAATTATAAACAAATATATTAAAAATAAATACATATTAACTTAGTTGATGTATTTGTTTCTCATTCTAATTAAGTGAACTGAGCAGTATAGTGTCATACTTATAAGATTTTTTATTCTATCAGTGAGATTGTATATATGTATATAAATCATATAATTTTTCCTTAAAAGATTAAAAAAAGATTTTAATGCTCTTTAAGCACCTATACAAAATAATTATGTAAAAGTACACTGACAGTACAGTCTATATCAACTGATTCTATGGATTATTTTCATTCTTATACACTGAGAATGAGCTAAATAGCATTAGAGGTCAAACGATTCCTTATCTTATGAGGACCTCTAGTGTTCATCCCTGGTATTACAGCTTTAATCTGACAAATTTATGTGACACTTTTAATGTTTTTGGGGCCTCTGAGCATGATAACATTTTGAAACTACACGTATTTCCTAAGAATTTCTTGTTGTTTATATGTAAAAAGTTTTGATGAGTTAGAATAATGCAATTTAAAGATATATGAAAATAACTCTTCATCTTTTTTATTGTTACTTTCATAAATCACCACATCAACACCGTTCAAGATGTCCCAAAGCCGTTCACAATTTAACATCTTCAGTATCTTGGCATCATGTTGACAAAGTTTGCTGTGAACTGTCTGATTCTGCTATGAGTGATATGAATTTATTCACAGCTATATTTAAAAACACAGGAAACAAATGTTAAAGTTTGACATGTTGCCATGGCAACAGCATTTGATTTATCAAGGACCCCTTCACAGATTCTCATCGGCCGTGTTTTGATATTATTCTGATGAAGTTTGAAGCAAATTGAGTAAAATAAAGAGGTTGATTTAAAAGCGTTTTGCAAGCAACACACTTCCTGCTGCCAGTTGGTGGCGCTATAACTTTGACTCATAATAGTCGCATCTCTGTGATCGGTATCATACTACGAACAAACTGCTTAAGTTTGGTCAAAATCAGCTAAAGTGTGTCAAAATTATTAGACATTTCCTGTTTCTCATTTCTCGCCATAATTTGTCGCCCTGCCATGGCCAAACCGTTCGAGATAGCAAAAATCCCCTGGCAATTTTGCATTCCCAATATCTTGAGATCATGCTGACTGAGTTTGGTGGCCATCGGTGGAAAGGTCTAGGAGGAGTATTTCAAATTCCACAGCTTGATTTTTCCAAAAATCCATATATAAATAAAAATAGCTGACTTCCTGTTGGTCGTAGCTAATGGGTGTAAATTAGAAAGTTGTCCGGCTTGATGAGTCCAATATATGTACCGAGTTTGGTGACTGTAGGACAAAGTAACCCCCCAACTTTTGTCAAAAGGTGGCGCTATGGAGCGCCTGCTCCACGCCCATTTATGGGCTTTTATCAGTGTTTAACTGTTATTAATACAGATGTGTGTGTTGAGTTTCATGAAATTCTAAGCATTTTAAGTGGCTCAAAAACACAAAAAACTAAAGTTAAAGTTTGACACGTTGCCATGGCAACATGATAAAAGTTATGGATAACGCCCTTCACAGATTCTTATCGGTCGTGTTTTGACATTATTGGGATGAAGTTTGAAGCAAATTGAGTAAACTTAAGAGGCTGAGTTTAAAGCGTTTCAAAAACGTCACGCTTTCTGCTGCCAGTTGGTGGCGCTATAACTTTGACTCATAATAGTCACATCTCTGTGATCGGCATCAGACGATGAACAAACTGCTGAAGTTTGGTCAAAATCAGACAAAGTATGTCAAAGTTATTAGGCACTTCCTGTTTCTCATTTCTCGCCATAAATTTGTCGCCCCGTCACGGTCAAACCGTTCGAGATATCAAAAATCCCCTGGCAATTTTGCATCCCCAATGTCTTGAGATCATGCTGACCGAGTTTGGTGGCAATCGGTGGAAAGGCCTAGTAGGAGTATTTCAAATTCCATTGCATGCACTTTTTAGACATCCCTGAATAGCCGACTTCCTGTTTGGCGAAGCACGGACTATGAGTGTGAAATTTGTTCGGCCCGATGAGGTCTATATGTGTATGAATTTTGGTGACTGTAGATCAACCGTTGTGCGCTCCAGAGCCCTTCAAAAGTCGCAATTTTTAACGCTGTGCCATGCCCCCCCCAGGTGACCCCCCCATGTCAAAGTCTGTCCGGCCCTGATGGCCGCAGGTTCCAATGTGTGTGCAAAGTTTCAAGAGTTTTCGTGTATGTTAAGGCCCCCGAAATCCCCCAAAACATTGAAAAAAAAATAATAATAATAATAATAATAATAATAATCCTTAGAAAAACAATAGGGCCTTCGCCCTTTTGGGCTCGGGCCCTAATTAAAGCTGCAAGCAGCGTTGACCGGGCCCTCGCCGTCTGGCAGTCGCCATCCCGATAGCATCAGGAAAACGGTGCCCAGTTGGCACATGCATTCACAGTAACCCTTTGGACTAACACTAACTGTCTCCCCTCCTGTCTGACTCTTTCTCTTGCCACCCATCCCCCCTCCTTACACTCAGCCACTTACCACACAAACACACACATAGAGTGCAGAGCAGAGTGAGATCAGATATGTTTTTTAATTTTCTTTCATTCGTGGAGTTTTGTATAATTATGAAATGAACTGTGTTTAATCAGAATGAATAGTTATTTGTATGAAAAAAGTTTCAAAGAGTTAGGATGCTGCACTTTAAATATATAATAAATCATTGAAAATTGAAAATGGAAAATGAAATTCTAGGCACGATATCTGCCTCACAAACACAGGAAACAAATATTTGAATGTATTTTGTATTTTTATTTATTTGCCATGGCAGCAGCATTTGATGCATCAGGGACGCCTTTACAGACTCTCATCGGCCGTGTTTTTACATCATTCTGATGAAGTTTGAAGAAAATCGAATACAAATATATTGTTCGTTGTTCGTTCGTGTGTTAGTTCATTAACCATTGTTAACAAAAGAGACCCTATTTTAAATAGTTACCATGTTTTATGATCTACAACCATTTTTAAATATTATTTTAATGATCTATAAGCATCTGTGAAATAATTATAAACAAATTTATTAAAAATAAATACATATTAACTTAGTTGATGTATTTGTTTCTCATTCTAATTAAGTGAACTGAGCAGTATAGTGTCATACTTATAAGATTTTTTATTCTATCAGTGAGATTGTATATATGTATATAAATCATATAAGTTTTCCTTAAAAGATTAATAAAAGATTTTAATGCTCTTTAAGCACCTATACAAAATAATTATGTAAAAGTACACTGACAGTACAGTATATATAAACTGATTCTATGGATTATTTTCATTCTTATACACTGAGAATGAGCTAAATAGCATTATTGTTCAAACGATTCCTTATCTTATGAGGACCTCTAGTGTTCATCCCTGGTACTAGAGCTTTAATCTGACAAATTTATATGACACTTTTAATGTTTTTGGGGCCTCTGAGCATGATAACCTTTTGAAACTACACGTATTTCCTAAGAATTTCTTGTTCTTTATATGTAAAAAGTTTTGATGAGTTAGAATAATGCAATTTAAAGATATATGGAAATAACTCTTCATCTTTTTTACTGTTACTTTCATAAATCACCACATCAACACCGTTCAAGATATCCCAAAGCCGTTCACATTTTAACATCTTCAGTATCTTGGCATCATATTGACAAAGTTTGGTGTGAACTGTCTGATTCTGCTATGAGTGATATGAATTTATTCACAGCTATATTTTTCCAAAAATCCACATTCAAATCAAAATAGCTGACTTCCTGTTGGTCGTAGCTAATGGGTATAAATTTTTTGCAAAAAAAATCTGGTGATCAAAAATGATTAGGCTGTAGTTAAGAACTGTTAGTTTTATGGACAGTTAGAATGTTTTGTATATGCAGACAAGGGCTTTATGATGGGCCTGATTTGAATTTAGAAAAATGTTTTATTTCTTAAACATGTTTGAAGTTCTTAATAGATTTCACTGTTGCACATTTAGTCTTTTTATTTTTTTACAGTAATGTACATTTTGCAGTTTGTTTACATGGTGTACATTGGATGCACATATTTATGACTTCTTGTTACAGTATTCATTTAAAATAAAAGTTGTTTAAAATAAACAACTGTGTGCACCCTATTATTAATGTAGATGTGTATTTCAGTAATACACTTAAGTAGGGGAGTTTTAAGTTACCAGCATTTATATCAAAATATGGATCCCATGTCTGCAAAACTAACATTTTAAATGAAATATTGATAGCTAATCGATATCGAATCGAATTGAATCGAAACCATAAAAATAAGAATCGAATCGAATTGCTAAATTGGTCACAATACCCAGCCCTAATTCACATCCTAATGAATAAACAACCAAGAGTTTAAATATTCCCTTCTATCTCCTCCTCTCTGACTCTCTCTTTCCACCCATCCCCCCTCCCCACTCTCACCCTAACACTCAACAAACACACACCCACTTACCACGCACACACATAAGTGCAGAGCAGAGAGGGATCAGATTTGTTTTTTAATTTTCATTAATTCATAGATCTTTGTATAATTATGAAATGAACGGTGTCTGATCAGAATGACTAGTAGTCTGTATGAAAAAAGTTTCAAAGACTTTGGATGCTGCACTTTAAAGATATAATAAAATTACGGCTATCTTTTTTTACTCCGATTTCAATCAATCACCACATCAACACCGTTCAAGATATCCTAAATCTGCTCGCAATTTAGCATCTTCAGAATGTTGGCATCATGTCAAAAAAGTTTGGTGTGAATTGGTTGGTTTTCCCGAGAGAAGTATATAAAATTCCACAGCCTGATTTTTCCAAATATCCACATTCAAATCAAAATAGCTGACTTCCTGTCGATCGTAGCTAATGGGTGTAAATTAGAAATGTTTCTGGCTTGATGAGATCAATATATGTACCGAGTTTGGTGACTGTAGGACAAACTAAACCCCCAACTTTTGTCAAAAGGTGGCGCTATGGAGCGCCTGCTCCACACCCATTTATGGGCTTTTATCAGTGTCTAAATATCATTAATACAGATGTGTGTGTGAAGTTTCATGAAATTCTGAGTATTTTAAGTGGCTCCAAAACACAAAAAGCTAAAGTTAAAGTTTGATACGTTGCCATGGCAACATGATAAAAGTTATCGATAATGCAATTCACAGATTCTCATTGGCCATGTTTCAACATTATTGAGATGAAGTTTGAAGCAAATTGAGTAAAATTAAGAGGTTGATTTAAAAGCATTTAGAAAATGTTGCGCTTTGTGCTGCCAGTTGGTGGCGCTATAACTTTGACTCCTAATAGTCACATCTCTGTGATCGGCATCATAAGATGAACAAACTGCTGAAGTTTGGTCAAAATCAGACAAAGTGTGTTAAAGTTATTAGACACTTCCTGTTTCTCATTTCTCGCCATAACTTTGTCGCCCCGCCACGGCCAAACCGTTCGAGATATCAAAAATCCCCTGGCAATTTTGCGTCCCCAATGTCTTGAGATCATGCTGACCGAGTTTGGTGGCCATCGGTGGAAAGGTCTAGGAGGAGTATTTCAAATTCCATTGCATGCGCTTTTTAGACATCCCTGAATAGCTGACTTCCTGTAGGGTGAAGCACTGACTTTGAGCATGAAAGTTTTTCAGCCCGATGAGGTCTATATGTGTATGAATTTTGATAACTGTAGGTCAACCGGTGTGCGCTCCAGAGTCCCTCAAATGTATTTTTTTTTCATGCTGTGCCACGCCCCCCCCAGGTGACCCCCCCATGTCAAAGTTGGTCCGGCCCTGATGGCCGCAGGTTCCAATGTGTGTGCAAAGTTTCAAGAGTTTTCGTGTATGTTAAGGGCCCCGAAATTACCCAAAACATTGATGAAATAATAATAATAATAATCCTTAGAAAAACAATAGGGCCTTCGCCCATTCTGGGCTCGGGCCCTAATTAAAGCTGCGAGCAGCGATGAACGGGCCCTCGCACCCGGGCTCACCGCCGACCGGTGGCTTCAGGAAAACAGCAAACGGTGGGCAGTATGCTTTTAATACAGTAAATATAGAAAAAATATGTCATAAGTCATTTAAATGTGCCAAACTTGCCGCTGCCAGCTGGTGGCGCTATGCCTATAACTGATTATTGGCATGTAGATGTGTTCAGGCCAGCACTATTATCAAACATATGAAGTTTGGTGCAGATTGACCTTGGTATGTTTGAGTTAGTGAAATATATGAGATATCCTGCTGCCAACAGGTGGGGCTATGATAATATCTGAATATTGGTCTTTAGGTGTCTTCAGGCCAGGACTCTTACCAAACCTGTGAATTTTGTGGCAGATCAGACAGTTTCAGGCTAAGTTATAACCACTTCTATGTCTATGCAGAAACATCAAACTTTGTCAGGCCACCACGGACATGCCCTTTAATGAAAACTCAAGATCTTCACAATTTAACATCTCTAAGGCCTCAAGATCAGACTGACCAAATATAATGTTGATTTAATTAAATGCAATCAATGCAAGGACTTCAGATAGATGCCAACTGTGAACCAGTATGCTACAAATTCCCTATTTTCTGATGATGATGATAAGAACATGTAATTCATGATGATAGCAAAATGTTATTATTGCTTCCTTTACATCCACCACTTCTGCTTAAATGTCATTGTTACCTATCTGAACAATTTTTGTATAATATATTTTTGTATAAAATCAATTTTTGTCATAACTAAGAATCAATAAGGAAGACGGTGCCCAGTTGGCACATGCATTCACAGTAACCCTCTGCTAGTTTGGATTTTAAGTTTACAGAATTGAAAGGGTTACACTTTAAAATCAACACACAGACACATACACACAAAATATAAAATGTTGCCATCCAGTTTCATTTGTTAAAATTAACTATATCAGTTAACATGACCAATAAATAAATAGCATTTATTAATGTTAATTAATATTAAGCTAAAAAAAAGTATTCATATAAAGTTTATGTACTGTGAATTAACATGAACATGAACACAGTTCATGTGGGTGTACAGCAATACACAATAAAGTGCTCTATAAACGCTTTCTTTCAAAATATCTTTAAAAATCAAGTTGAGTATTTTAACGGGGTGATATATATATATATATATATAAAACTGATCTTAAAATGATGGTTTTCAGATGTTTTGAAGAGATAACAGTAACGTTTGTTTTGTTGTCAAAGTTTGTCTTAATGTTTTATTATTATTATTTTATATTCAATAAATAACACTATGTAAATATTGTCTATCAATGAAGATAAATTGATCATGCTAAAAAGTTGTATTTTTTTAAATCTTTTGCTATGTGACTGAATAGGACAAGTTCATGGTACAGTTAAGTAAAAAATAAATAAAAAACAACAACTGCAAAATACGAACAATGAAAGACTTAGTGACCCTTTATATTTTCTCAAAATATCAGACTCTCAAAGATCAGACATATTTATGTAATTACACTACATACAGTATGTGCATTTTGTTCAAAGATGGTCTGTAGGATGGCTCTCTACTCTGTCACCCTCTCTGCCTCTCACCCCTCCCCCCTGCAATAATGAGCTTCTCTGTGCCTGACTGAACGCACACACATACTGTAGAGACATTCACCAGAGTGACAGCAGGTTTCTGAGTTATCTTTTTAATTTTCTTTAATTCATTGAAGCTTGTATAAAATTTATATTTCCAGCACTTGCTCAGAATGATTAGATCTCTGTGTGAAAAAAGTTTTAAAGAGTTTGGATGCTGCACTTTAAAGATATAAAAAATTAGGGTTATGTTTTTTACTACATCTTTAAAAAATCACCACGTCAACACCGTTCGAGATATCCAAAATCCGCTCGCAATTTAACATCTTCAGAATCTTCTCTTCATGTTAAAAAAGTTTGGTGTGAACAGCTGGTTGTTCTTAGGAGTAGTGTGAATTTGTTTACTACCTGATTTTTCAAAAAATCCACATTCAAATCAAAATAGCCGGCTTTCTGTTGGTCTTAGCTAATGAGTTTGATTTAGAAAGTTGTCCAGATTGATGAGATTAATATATGTACAGAGTTTGGTGACTGTAGGAAAAACTAACCCCCCAACTTTTGTCAAAAGATGGCGCTATAGAGTGCCTGCTCCACGCCCATTTATGACCTTTTGCCAGTGTCTAACTATCATTAATATTGATGTGTGTGTTGAGTTTCATGAAATTCTAAGCATGTTATCTGCCTTGAAAAGACAGGAATCTAATTTTAAAGTTTGACATGTTGCCATGGCAACAGCATTCGATTTATCATCGACCCCTTTACATATTCTTATCGGTCGTGTTTTGACATGATTTTGGTGAAGTTTAAAGAAAATCGAGTAAAATTAAGAGGCTGATTTCAAAGCATTTTGAAAATGACACACTTCCTGCTCCCAGTTGGTGGCGCTATAACTTTGACTCATAATAGTCACATTTAAGGAAACGGCATCATACAACGAACAAACTGGTGAAGTTTCATCAGAATCAGGCAATGTGTGCAACAGTTATTAGACACTTCCTGTTTCTCATTTCTCGCCATAACTTTGTCACCTTGCCACGGCCAAACCGTTCGAGATATCAAAAATCTCCTCGCAATTTAGCGTCCCCAATGTCTTGAGATCATGCTGACCGAGTTTGGTGACAATCCAATGGAATTCCTGGGAGGAGTACGTTAAATTCCAGAGCATGCGCTTTTTAAACAGCCCTAAATATCTCACTTCCTGTTGCGTGGAGCCTATGACATAGAGTACAAAAGTTGTTCAGCTCGGTGAGTTCTATATGTGTACCGAGTTTCATATCAATACGTGCAAGTATGTGTGCGCAGTACATCAAGTTTTCAAACTGTGTTCCAGGGGGCGCTGTAGAGGCCCTGAACCACGCCCGGGTCCCAGCCTCTGTGGCGTCCTGATGGCCGCAGATTCCGACGTGTGTGCAAATTTTCAAGAGTTTTTGAGTATGTTAAGGCCCCCAAAAGTGCCCGGAAGGTGTAAAAAAATAAAAAAAAATAAAAAAATAAGAACCCTTAGAAGAACAATAGGGCCTTCGCCCTTTTGGGCTCGGGCCCTAATTAAAGCTGCAAGCAGCGATGACCGGGCCCTCGCCGTCTGTGCAATCGCCATCCCGATAGCATCAGGAAAACGGTGCCCAGTTGGCACATGCATTCACAGTAACCCTTTCGACTAACCCTAACTGCCCAGCAAACAGGGGACGTCCCCCGGACGTTGCGAACGTCCGTTTAGGTCCGCAGTACGTCCGCTTTATAACGTTCGCTGACGGACGTTCGGAGGACGTCCGGATTTGGTCCGATTTGTAACGTTCGCTGGCGGACTTTCTGAGGACGTCCGCATTTGGTCCTCGTTTTGACGTTCGCTGGCGGACTTTCTGAGGACGTCCGCATTTGGTCCTCGTTTTGACGTTCGCTGGCGGACTTTCTGAGGACGTCCGCATTTGGTCCTCGTTTTGACGTTCGCTGGCGGACTTCTGAGGACGTCCGCATTTGGTTATAGTTTTGACGTTCGCTGGGCGGACGTTCGGGGGACATCTATTTTTGCATTATATATATTTTTTCTATTTATTATATATTAAACAAAAAGTCATCTAAGCTTGTTCTATTCTTTTTCTATTCTATCTGTTTTCTATTTATTATATGATTAGCAAAACAAAAAAAACAAAAAAAAAACTGACAGACCGTCAATTCCATATCATAAAAAAGCGTCTGCTAAATGACTTAATTGTAAATGTAATAGATTTGAATTAATTGTATAATAAGTTAATGTTAAAATGTTATAACTCATTTCTGGAAAAAGAAAATAGGAGTGACTTCTGCAATTAAAGATGTCATCAAATCATGAGTCTGTTTTTAGCAGTTATGTCATTTAAACATCAAAAACATGATACCCTTCAATAATATAATTGAACACAAGCTACAATTAAGCTCTATGCATTCCCCATGCATGAAGAATATAAGGTTGCTCTAAAAGTATGCTATAGAGTGATGAATGCAGCCAAGAAAACGAAGAATGGAAAAGAAAGTGGAAAATAACACAGGTAAGAAAAATACATGTATTCTATTTACATATTAAACTGTTGGTAAACCAATAAGAAAAGATATTTAGGAAAATTCTTCTTTTTGCATTTAAATGTGTAATACAATATAGCCATATTGTGATATAGGCTACAAGCAAGTGTAGATCAAATGAGCGCGTGATTGAGTGACATCACTTTAGGGTTACGCGCATGTATCCATGGCAACGCTCAGCTGCTTAGTGAGTAGTGACAGTTAACGGTCCTCCCGGTCATTTCTTCAGACACAGCCTTTTGTTTTCGCTTTTGTCGGTCGAAAAGGTATTTATACTTTTATATTTATAAACATTAGCTACTATAACCACTGTGTAATGCTGAAAAGTTAACATTTTAAAACGTTTGCTGAAGTTGTCCGTCATGTACGGCTGCTGACAGTTAGCATGTGAACACTTTTTGAAGCTAACGTTAGCATGTAAAGGTGAAATGATTAAATGTACATGATATTTACAGAAACTGAACTTAGGTATTTAATTTTCATGTGGTAAAAATACACACAGAGACGCCAATGCGGCAAAAGAAAAAAACATTTGGGACGGATAGCCTCATTCACTAAATTACTGACCGCCTGGTCTAAATCCAAATTCTCAACAGTCTTTGCAAATATTTTTTTAATGGACAAACTATAGTTATAGAAATAAAAAATCATAATACTACTGCATGTTTTAATTTTGTTGTTTTAGGATAGAAGATAACGGGAAGAATTGCCGTCGGACTAACCCCACAGCTGGCAACCACACCCACACACGGAAAGAGCACTGCAACTTTACAAATGTTCAATTAAAATAAACGTAGTTTGCTCTATACAATGTGTTTGTTGTCTTTGATTAGCCTAAATGTAAAATAAAATGACATCCAGAGAATTTAAATTGAAAGTCCCCTAAACGTCCCGAATGGCCACTGCACGTCCTGTGAACGTCCCCGTGAACGTCCGGAGGACGTCTTCGCGAACGTCCGCTAGACGTAACGGGGACCCTACACAATGACGTCCGGAGGACGTTCGCAGAGGCCATTTAGGGGACGTCCTGGGGACCTTTTTTTGTTAGCTGGGTGTCTCTCCTCCTCTCTGACTCTTTCTCTTACCACCCATCCCCCCTCTTTACACTCAGCCACTTACCACACAAACACACACATTAAGTGCAGAGCAGAGCGAGATCAGATATGTTTTTTTATTTTCTTTCATTCGTGGAGTTTTGTATAATTATGAAATGATCTGTGTTTGATCAGAATGAATAGTTATTTGTATGAAAAAAGTTTCAAAGAGTTAGGATGCTGCACTTTAAATATATAATAAATCATTGAAAATTTAAAAATGAAAATGAAATTCTAAGCACGCTATTTGCCTCAAAAACACAGGAAACAAATATTTGAAACTATTTTTAATTTTTATTTATTTGCCATGACAACAGCATTTGATGCATCAGGGACGCCTTTATGTGAAATAATTATAAACAAATATATTAAAAATAAATACATATTTACTTAGTAGATTTTTTTGGCCTTTTTGTATTTGTTTCTCATTCTAATTAAGTGAACTGAGCAGTATAGTGTCATACTTATAAGATTTTTTGTTCTATCAGTGAGAGTGTATATATGTATTTAAATCATATAATTTTTCCTTAAAAGATAAAAAAAAGATTTTAATGCTCTTTAAGCACCTATACAAAATAATTATGTAAAAGTAGACTGACAATACAGTACATATCAACTGATTCTATGGATTATTGTCATTCTTATATACTGAGAATGAGTTAAATAGCATTAGAGGTCAAACGATTCCTTATCTTATGATATTATGATTATCCTCTAGTGTTCATCCCTGGTATTACAGCTTTAATCTGACAAATTTATGACACTTTTAATGTTTTTGGGCCCTCTGAGCATGATAACATTTTGAAACTACACGTATTTCCTAATAATTTCTTGTTCTTTATATGTAAAAAGTTTTGATGAGTTAGAATAATGCAATTTAAAGATATATGAAAATAACTCTTCATCTTTTTCATTGTTACTTTCATAAATCACCACATCAACACTGTTCAAGATATCCCAAAGTTGTTCACAATATAGGGAACATTTTCCCAATATTCTGAGGATGATGATAAGAACATGTAATTCATGATGATAACAAAATGTTATTATTGCTTGCTTTACGTCCACCACTTCTGCTTAAATGTCATCGTTACCTATCTGTTCAATTTGTGTGTGGATATTGCTTTGCAGGTGACTCCTGTTATAAGACATCACTCTTAAGCGCTACATAACTAAGAATCAATTAGGAAAACGGTGCCCAGTTGGCACATGCATTCACAGTAACCCTCTGCCAGTTTGGATTTAAAGTTTACAGAAATGAAAGGGTTACATTTTTAAATCAACACACAGACAAATACACACTAAATATACAACTTTACCATCCAGTTTCATTTGTTAACATTGTTAACATGAACAATAATAAATAGCATTTATTAATGTTAATTAATATTAACCTAAAAAAGTACTCATATATTGTTTAAAGGTAAATTAGTATCTTTTAACATAGTGTATATACTGTGAATTAACATGAACATGAACACAGTTCATGTGGGTATACAACAATACACAACAAAGTGCTCAATAAACGCTTCATTCTTTCAAAATATCTTTAAAAATCAAGTTGGGTATTGTAATGGGGCGATATATAAATATAACTCATCTTAAAATGGTACAATTTTCAGATGTTTTGAACAGATAACAGCAAAGTTTGTTTTGTTGTCAAAGTTTGTCTTAAAATTGTTAGTGTTTTTTTTTATTGAATCAAAAATTTTAATTATGAAAATAAATGTCTATCAATGAAGATAAATCGCTCATGCTAAAAAGCTGTATTTTTCTTAATCTTTTGCTATGTGACTGAATAGGACAAGTTCATGGTACAGTTCAGTAAAAAATAAATAAAAAAACAACAACTGCAATATACAAAGAATGAAAGAGTTCGTGACCCTTTATATTTTCTCAAAGATCAGACTCTCAAAGTTCAGACATATTTATGCAGATTAAACTACAGCAATGTGCAATGTGCAAATTGCATCTTCCTCAAAGATGGTCTTAAGCAAAACAGCATGTTCCACTGGTCTCTCTCCCTTTCACCCCTCCCCCCTTCAGTCACTCTTAGTGTCAACACAGACTGTCAGCCCAGTGACAACAGTTTACTGATTTCTTTTTTTAATTTTCTTTAATTCATAGAAGCTTGAATAATTATGATATTACCAGCACTTGCTCATAATGATTAGATCTCTGTGTGAAAAAAGTTTTAAAGAGTTTGGATGCTGCACTTTAAAGATATAAAAAATGAGGGTTATGTTTTTTAAAAAATCACCACGTCAACACCGTTCAAGATATCCCAAATCCGCTCGCAATTTAACATCTTCAGAATCTTCTCTTCATGTTAAAAAAGTTTGGTGTGAATACCTTGTTATTCTTAGAAGGAGTGTGAATTTGTTTACAGCCTGATTTTTCCAAAAATCCACATTCAAATCAAAATAGCCGGCTTCCTGTTGGTCTTAGCTAATGAGTTTGATTTAGAAAGTTGTCCAGATTGATGAGAACAATATATGTACAGAGTTTGGTGACTGTAGGAAAAACTAACCCCCCAACTTTTGTCAAAAGATGGCGCTATAGAGTGCCTGCTCCACGCCCATTTATGACCTTTTGCCAGTGTCTAACTATCATTAATATTGATGTGTGTGTTGAGTTTCATGAAATTCTAAGCATGTTATCTGCTTCGAAAAGACAGGAATCTAATTTTAAAGTTTGACACGTTGCCATGGCAACAGCATTTGATTTATCATCGTACCCTTTACATATTCTTATCGGCCGTGTTTTGACATTATTTTGATGAAGTTTGAAGAAAATCAAGTAAAATTAAGAGGCTGATTTCAACGCATTTTGAAAATGACACGCTTCCTGCTACCAGTTGGTGGCGCTATAACTTTGACTCATAATAGTCACATTTATGGAATCGGCATCATACAACGAACAATCTGGTGAAGTTTCATCAGAATCAGGCAATGTGTGCAACAGTTATTAGACACTTCCTGTTTCTCATTTCTCGCCATAACTTTGTCGCCTTGCCACGGCCAAACCGTTCGAGATATCAAAAATCCCCTCGCAATTTAGCGTCCCCAATGTCTTGAGATCATGCTGACCGAGTTTGGTGACAATCGTATGGAAATCCTGGGAGGAGTACGTTAAATTCCAGAGCATGCGCTTTTTACACAGCCCTAAATATCTCACTTCCTGTTGCGTTAAGAAAATGACATAGAGTACAAAAGTTGTTCAGCTCAATGAGTTCTATATGTGTACCGAGTTTCATATGTGTACGTTCAAGTATGTGTGCTATATGGCCCTAAAAATTCCAGGGGGCGCTGTAGAGTCCCCTTGCCACGCCCCGGTACCAGCCTCTGTGACGTCCTGATGGCCGCAGATTCCGACATGTGTGCAAATTTTCAAGAGTTTTTGAGCATGTTAAGACCCCCTTAAGTGCCCGGAAGGTTAACAAAAAAAAAAAAAAAAAAAAAATAAGAATCCTTAGGAAAACAAGAGGGCCTTCGCCCATTCTGGGCTCGGGCCCTAAAAAAAAAACAAATAAGAATCCTTAGAAGAACAATAGGGCCTTCGCCCTTTTGGGCTCGGGCCCTAATAAGAATCCTTAGAAGAACAATAGGGCCTTCGCCCTTTTGGGCTCGGGCCCTAATAAGAATCCTTAGGAAAACAAGAGGGCCTTCGCCCATTCTGGGCTCGGGCCCTAAATATTGTATCAATGCATTCTATGGCACCTTCAAACCAGTAGCTTTCAGCAATTCATACTGCACTTTTAAGCTTTTATTTTGACGGAAACAGTAGTAGAGCTTTTATTTTAAGGGAAAACTCCAGCTTCAGTGAAAACAGGCTTATAAAAATGCATCCCACTACAAATCTTGTGAAATACTGTAATCATCTGGCGTGAAAATAAAGCATAACTGGTGGTCGTTGCATTTCCAAACATGCGCTAAACTCACAGCACATGTAAAAACTAGTTTATTCACTGTGAACTGAGCCGTTCCAAGGCGCGGAAAACACTGGAGCTGATCGCCTGAACAAAGTGTGCGTTTTGTTTGAAAAGCACAGCGAAAAGAGACTTGATGAAGGGATTAAGTCATATTGTGCTTTCGTTTTTAGTTCACTTGACAGATACTGTGCCAAAGCATAATGGCCCAAACACAACTTTAAAGACCTTTTATGTTAGAATAAAAAGTTTAAATAGATTTTAAAAACTACAGTTTTTGCCCAGAAGACCTACCGTTTCATATTATCATGCCACCACAGAGATATCGAGACAGTTTTGCTATTGCAACACCATAATATTGATAATACAGTCCCTACTTAAATAAAAACAAAGCAGAATGGCAAAATACAAAATATGACTGAAGAAACCGTGTCTTACCTGAGTATGCGTGTCATTGCATGTCTGGCAGCATAATGGAGCGGGGTGTTGTGTTGGTACGGTTCCCCATATGAGGTGTTGGGGTCTAGAGACTCTTTGAACTGAGGGTTGCCCTCGTAGAGCTGATAGGCCAGAACCTCATCTCCACTGATCAGTGCCTTGCGGAACTTAGTGGCTGTGTTCCCCATCTTGCTTCCCAGCTCTCCAGAACAATCAGACCTCTTCAGCCTGTGGGTCCACAGATAGCCAACATGGTGTGCTTCCTAGAAGCAAGAATAAAGCAAAGAATGTGTCCACTGTACTTCATCAGATAAGAGTTAGCGACATCACATAGTAAACACTGGAACACCACAAGGCATGTTAATAAGCAAAACAAAGGCCAGAGGAAAATCAATCCTGTTTGAAGTTGTGATAAATGTATAACCTTTACAACCACGTGTAGTAAAACCCTGCAGGAATAGGCCTTGAAGTACATTTTAGAAGTAGAAGCAAACTGACACCCCACCATAACCAAACAGTACTTACAAAACAAATCACGTGTTGAGAGGCCTGACAGAAGCAGATGCTAAACATGTCCCACTTCACATATGTGCCCTTTATAAGACCTGCAAGAGTGCATAGCTGCTTTTAAAAGCTGATCTAAAATCAGCGCATTTACGCGAATCCTTGTCAACCTTCCAGATAGGAAAATTAAAACAGGTCTTGGATCAGAAGCAGACGGCTAATTGTCTCAACACACTGACTCATTCTCCACAGGAGCTTGTGAGGAATGAAACAGACTTCCTCCAGGAACACTAGGGGCTTCCGGCTCCCTTCGCCAACTGCTGTCGACCTACTGCGAGCAGGTTCTGTCGAGGGGCAGGATTCAGCAGGGCAAAAGTTATGCCCCCACAAACGCCATCTGTCAACATGGACACCTGAGGTGTCAACTGTATTCATATTTACACCGACTTTGTGAATACAGTATCCCAACAGCACAAAAAATAAATAGGGACATTTACAAAAACTGAATCAATATCATTAGAGACAGGCGACCTCATGGGTAAAACACAACTCCTCTGGCCTATTTTTATGGTTAATATGGTTAACCCATTTTGGGCGGTCTTCAGTTGGCTTATATAGAGCGATAAGCGTGAACTATATTTTAAAGAGGGGTGTCACAACATTAAAGCAATAGTGCATGCAAAAATGCAAATCATTCATCTTTGGAACATCTTTCTGATTTGACAGCAACGCAACTGAAACATTCAAGGCCCAGAAACACTGTAAGGACATTGTTAAAATAGTCCAGTGGTTCAACTGTAATTTTATGAAGCTATGAGAATACTTTTTGTGTACAAAGAAAACAAAAATAACATGTCGTTGTACTTTTATGAATGGCGAAGACTGATGTGGATGAGAATAATTGTTAAATAAAGTAGTTATTTTTGTTTTCTTTGCGCACAAAAGTATTCTCGTAGCTTCATAAAATTAAGGCTGAACCACTGATGTCACATGAACTATTTCAACAATGTTTTTACTACCTTTCTGGTCCTTTAGCAGGGACAGAACGCTCTCAGAATTCATAAAAAAAAATATCTTAATTTGTGTTCCAAAGATGAACAAAGGTTAATCTATCTACGGGTTTGGAACAACATGAGGGCGAGTAATTAATGACAGAATTATAATTTTTGGATAAACTATCCCTTAAAAACAATTCTGTCACAATTTACTCATGCTAATGTTGTTCCAAACCAGTCTGGCTTTTTTTTTCTTCTGCAATTACAAAATTTGGAAGAATGTTGTTAACCAATGAGGCCTAGTTACCATAGAGGTTTTGCACTTTCGTCATGGTTTGGTCAGTTTTCCAGATGCATGGCCATATTGGAGATACTCGGATGTAAACAGCAGCATAGATTACACAGTTAATGTACTACTGAATACATTGTTCTGCTAATTTATGCTGTCTAAACTATGGAAGAAACGTGTGGACGCTGCTAAATTATATACACCGCGTTCCAAATTATTATGCAAATGATATCTTACTCTGGTTTTCATAATTAGTCAATGCAAATGACAGTCAGTATAATTTTTAAGTCATCAACCATTAGGGTATAATTCGAATTTTATTGAACAAACCTCCTAATGATAACAGTATTTATTTCAAAAATAAAAAACTGAAAATGCACTGTTCCACATTATTATGCACAACAGACTTAAAACATTGTATAGGTTGTAAAGAACTGAAAATGGGCATTTGCTGAATTTGCAGCATTAGGTGGTCATATTTACTGAAATCAAAAGCTATTTCAATCAAAAACATCCTAACTGGGCAAGTTACATCTTAACATAGGACCCCTTCTTTGATATCGCTATCACAATTCTTGCATCCATTGAATTAGTGAGTTTTTGGAGAGTTTCTGATTGAATTTGTTTGCAGGATGCCAGAATAGCCTCCCAGAGCTGCTGTTTTGATGTGAACTGCCTCCCACCCTCATAGATCTTTTGCTTGAGGATGCTCCAAAGGTTCTCAATCTGGTTGAGGTCAGGGGAGGATGGTGGCCACACCATGAGTTTCTCATCTTTTATGCAGATAGCAGCCAATGACACAGAGGTATTATTTGCAGCATGAGATGGTGCATTGTCATGCATGAAGATGATTTTGCTACGGAAGGCACAGTTCTTCTTTTTGTACCATGAAAGAAAGTGGTCAGTCAAAAACTCGACATACTTTGCCGAGGTCATTTTAATACCTTTAGGGATCCTAAAGGGGCCAACCAGCTCTCTCCCTATGATTCCGGCCAAAAACGCCACCTCCTTGTTGTGGTCGCAGCCTTGTTGGGACATGTTCAATCCACTACTCCATCCATCTGGACCATCCAAAGATGCACAACACTCATCAGTAAACAAGACTGTTTGAAAATGAGTCTTCATGTATGTCTGGGCCCACTGCAACCGTTTCTGCTTGTGAGCATTAGTTAGGAGTGGCCGAATAGTAGGTTTATGCACAACTGCAAGCCTCTGGAGGATCCTACACCTTGATGTTCGCGGGACTCCAGAGGCACAGCAGCTTCAAAAACCTGTTTGCTACTTTGTAATGGCATTTTAGTAGCTGCTCTCTTAATCTGATGAATTTGTCTGGCAGAAACCTTCCTCATTCTGCCTTTACCTGCACGAACCTGTCTGTGCTCTGAATCAGCCTCAAATCTCTTCACAGTACAATGATCACGCTTACGTTTTCGTGAAATATCTAATGTTTTCATACCTTGTCCAAAGCATTGCAGTTTTTGACGCTTTTCGGCAGCAGAGAGACCTTTTTCTTTCCCATATTGCTTGAAACCTGTGGCCTGCTTAATAATGTGGAACATCCTTCTTAAGTACTTTTCCTTTAATTGGGCTCATTTGGCAAACTATTTATCACAGGTGTCTGAGATTCATTTCAGTGATCCAAAGAGCCATGAGACACAATACCATCCATGAGTTTAATTGAAAAACAAAAAACTGTGTGTTTATGACACTTACATCCAATTTGCATAATAATTTGGAACGCGGTGTAGAGAAGGACTTAGTAAGCACAAAAGGGCACAATAGTTTGACAAACTAAAATATAGGTGGTAAAAATATGTAAAAGCAATATTAATTAAAGCTGCAAGCAGCATTGAGCGGGGTTCGAGTATTTAAGGCCTTTACGGCTTCTATACCGTTAGGGTGTTGGCCAACACGAAATACATGGCTGACACCAGAACATATCCATTACGAAGAATACACTCACAAACAGAAACATACACCGAAATGAAATGGTTAAACTTTTGTGTTCATTAAGCATGATTACAGACAAAGACAGATGCACACATATTTTGTTGCACATAAGAGATTTGTATAATAAATGATAAGTGACAAAATGCTTAAGACTTGTGTTTTTAAGATTTGATATATCATTTTCATGTTTTACTGTAATCATAATCATGTGAAATTGTCAAATATGATATATCTGTATAAAGTAAGCTTTAAACTTTGACTAAATGTGATTTTAAAAGTTATAACAGTGATTTAGTATCATTTACATATAAATTCACAACTATATAAAGCCATTAAACCATACAAAGCACTGTTCTGGTAAATCTGTATGTGTAAGCCCATTAGTGGTATTCTACTGCCATCTAGTGGCTATAGTTGTGATTTTGTTGAAACAGAGGTGCATTATTTTTAGCTTTATAACTATTAAATTGCCTTTTTTGCCCAGTGTCCATAAACATCTGCTTGTTTTGAATCATATGATACATAATTTTACTTAGGTTTGTGAATTTTTGTTTTATTTTAGTATTTGTGGACTTTAATCTACACTAGATAAAAAGCATATTATGAAATGGCCCTGTTATAGCTGTCCAAATGCAAATGTTCAACATTTTTTTGATAATTACTGACCAAGAGAGTCTGGAGAACTGAACTGCACTGATTTTATTGAGTATGGGTTGAAAAGCCAGGACGAGTTCACCAAAGTATGTTTTTAAAATGATCTCACGTTTTAAAAGAACAGTTTGATTGACAACATTGGTCCTAGAGGCAAAGTTGTTCAGAATGAGGAGATCTATCATATGATATGAAGATATAGTGTATATGTGAAGATATTGACGTTTAATTGGGTTTTTAGTTCTATATACAATAGAAATATCATGTTTTTGACACCTTTTTAACTGTTTTAGCGCCACCTATGGTCCGATCGTCATGAAACTTTGCATGCTTGTTAAGGGTCATCTGCTACATGTTGTCACCCATTTTTGTAAAGTTTTGAGGTTTTGTTTAGTTTTTATAGGCTTTTAAGTACGTGTGGTCACACCCCTCTTTCTAAATTAGCCCATTATAGCCAACCAAAGGACAAAATTCAACATTTTTTTGATAATTATTGATCTAGAGAGTCCAGAGAATATTACTGCAGTGGTTTGATCCAGATCGGGCGAAAAACCTAGGACTAGTTCGCAAAAGTAGGTTTTTAACATATTTGTGAATAATTAATGAAGGATTTGATTGACAGCAATGGTTCTTGAGTCAAAGTTTCTCGGCATGAGGGGATCTATCAAATGATATGCATATTGTGTGGATGTGTGAAACACAGCGCGATTACAGAGCCAAAAAACTCGTTAGCGCCAACTAGTGGCCGATTTTTTTCAAAATTCTTACAGACCTTTAGGGCCGTGAGTCGAACATGCCCACTGAGTTTCGTTCTGATTGACCTCTGTTAACCTTGTCAAATAGGTGCTCAAACTTCATTGGCCAATGGCGGCCATGTTTTTTGAGATACGCCAATGTCCTCATAGACACTTGTGCCCCTTTGGTCCAAGAGACTGCATACCAATTTTGAAGTCGATCGGACTAACGGCAGTGTATTTATAGTCAATAATATGTTTTTTCCGTTTTATAGCGCCACCAAGTGATCAAGCTCTGCAATTTGTTTTGATTTGACCAAGGACCGAGCTTATACACATGTGTGCCGAGTTTGGTGAAGATATGTCATTCCGTTCAAAAGTTATAGCCATTTTAGTAAAATTGACCCCTCACTTTCGAATGTTTTGGTGGTCCTTTGCGACCGTGAGTGAAAAATTCAACTTTTTTTTGATAATTATTGATATTCAGTGTCCAGAGAATATTCCTGCACTGGTTTGGTTCTGATTGGGCGAAAAACCTAGGACTAGTTCGCAAAAGTAGGTTTCGGATATAGGTCAATTTTGCGGGAAAACGGTGCGTCCTAGAGAAAAAAAGTTGCCTTTGCACTTTTGTCCGGGCTGACCCAAGGATCACAAGGATGTAAAGTTTTTGAGTCTACGGCAATCGGTTTATGAGAAAATGCCAAAAAACAAAAAAATCTTAGTTTTTTGCGCTGTAGCGCCACCTTTGGTCCGATTGGGGCGAGTCTTTGGGCCCTCCGTTCGCGCGCGCATCCTGACAATCTGACCAAGTTTCAAGTCCCTAGGCCTTACGGTTTGGGCTGCACGTTCAGTTTTAGGGCGGAATAATAATAATAATAATAATAATTAAAGCTGCAAGCAGCATTGAGCGGGGTTCGAGTGTTTAAGGCCTTTATGGCTTCTATACCGTTAGGGTGTTGGCCAACATGAAATATATGGCTGACACCAGAACACATCCACGATGGAGAATACTCTGACAAACAGAAACATACACAGAAATGAAATGGTTAAACTATTATGTTCATTAAGCATGATTACACACACAGACAGATGCACACACATTTTGTTGCATGTAAGAGATTTCTTTAATAATATAACAGGTCCTTTTAAGAGTTTATATCCCATTTTCAGGTCTCACTGTAACCAAAATCTGGCTTAACTCTAAAAAGAAATATGTCTGTATGAACAAAATGGTAAATTTTGACAGCAGTGATCCTAGAGACAAAGTTTTTTAGAATGAGGAAATCTGTCATATGATATGAAGATATAGTGTATATGTGGGTATATAGACGTTTTATTGTGATTTCAGTTCATTTACAATAGAAATATCATGTTTTTGCCACCTTTTTAACTGTTATAGCGCCACCTATGGTCAGATCTTCATGAAACTTTACATGCTTGTTAAGAGTCATTGGGTACATGTTGTCACCAATTTTTGTAAAGTGTTGAGTTTTTGTTTAGGTTCTATAGGCTTTTGAGTATATGTGGCCACACCCGTTTCATAAATGACCCTGTTATAGCCAACCAAAGGACAAAATTCAACATTTTTTTGATAATTATTGATCTAGAGAGTCCAGAGAATATTACTACAGTGGTTTGATCTAGATCGGGCAAAAAACCTAGGACTAGTTCGCAAAAGTAGGTTTTTAACATATTTGTGAAGAATGAATGAACGATTTGATTGACAGCAATGGTTCTTGAGACAAATTTTATTGGCATGAGGAGATCTATCAAATGATATGAATATTGTGTGGATGTGTGAAACGCTACGCGATTACAGAGCCAAAAAATCTCGTTAGCGCCAACTAGTGGCCGATTTCTTTCAAAATTCTTACAGACGTTTAGGGCCATGAGTAGAACATGCCCACCGAGTTTCGTTCTGATTGACCTCCGTTAACCTTGTCAAATAGGTTCTCAAATTTCATTGGCTAATGGCAGCCATGTTTTTTGAGATACGCCAATGTCCTCATAGACACTTGTGCCCCTTTGGTCCAAGACACTGCATACCAATTTTCAAGTCGGTCGGACAAACTGTTGTGTATTTATAGCCGTTTATATATTTTTTCCGTCTTATAGTGCCACCAAGTGGTGAAGCTCCGCAATTTTTTTGATTTGACCAAGGATTGTGCTTATACACATCTGTACCGAGTTTGGTGAAGATATCTCATTCCATTCAAAAGTTATAGCCATTTTAGTAAAAGTGGCCCCGTCAGTATTGAACGTTTTGGTGGCCCTTTGCGACCGTGAGTCAAAAATGTTACTTTTTTTTGATAATTATTGATAATCAGTGTCCAGAGAATATTTCTGCACTGGTTTGGTTCCGATCGGGCGAAAAACCTAGGACTAGTTCGCAAAAGTAGGTTTCGGACAAACGTCCAGTTTTCGGGGTCAATCGTGCGTCGCAGCTCAAAAATTTCGCAATACACTTTTGTTCGGCCTGACCCAAGGAACGCAACGATGTAAAGTTTTTGAGTCTACGACAAACGGTTTACGAGATTATGGCCAAAATGTCAAAAAATTAGTTTTTTTGCGCTGTAGCGCCACCTATGGTCCGATTAGGCTCATTCTTTTTTCAGGAGGTCCCCACAGGGAGCTCTACCTTCTGGCCAAGTTTCAAGTCTCTAGGCCTTACGGTTTGGGCTGCCCGTTCAGTTTTAGGGAAAAAAAAAAGATTAATATAGCGATTACAAATAAACATTAAAGCTGCAAGCAGCATTGAGCGGGGTTCGAGTATTTAAGGCCTTTACGGCTTCTACACTGTTAGGGTGTTGGCCAACATGAAATATATGGCTGACACCAGAACATATCCATTATGAAGAATTCACTGACAAACAGAAACTTACATTGAAATGAAATGGTTAAACTGTTCTGTTCATTAAGCATAATTACACACACAGACAGATGCACACACATTTTACTGCACGTAAGAGATTTCTTTAATAATATAACAGGTCCTTTTAAGAGTTTATATCCCATTTTCAGGTCTCACTATAAGAAAAAATCTGGCTTAACTGTAAAAACAAATATGTCTGTATGAAGAAAATGGTAAATTTTGACAGCAGTGATCCTAGAGACAAAGTTTTTTAAAATGAGGCAATCTGTCATATGATATGAAGATATAGTGTATATGTGTGTGTATATATACACATTTTATTGTGATTTCAGTTCATTTACAATCGAAATATCATGTTTCTGACACCTTTTTAACTGTTATAGCGCCACCTATGGTCCGATCTTCATGAAACTTCACATGCTTGTTAAGGGTCATCGGGTACATTTTGTCACTAATTTTTGTAAAGTTTTGAGTTTTTGTTTAGGTTCTATAAGCTTTTGAGTATATGTGACCACGCCCCTTTTCTAAATGACCCTGTTATAGCCAACCAAAGGACAAAATTTAACATTTTTTTTATAATTATTGATCTAGAGAGTCCAGAGAATATTACTACGGTGGTTTGATGTAGATCGGGCAAAAAACCTAGGACTAGTTTGCAAAAGTAGGTTTTTAACATATTTGTGAATAATTAATGAACGATTTGATTGACAGCAATGGTTCTTGAGGCAAAGTTTCTCGGCATGAGGAGATCTATCAAACGATATGTATCTTGTGTGAATGAGTGAAACGCCGCGCGATTACAGAGCCAAAAAATTCGTTAGCGCCAACTAGTGGCCGATTTCTTTCAAAATTCTTACAGACCTTTAGGGCCATGAGTCAAACATGCCCACCGAGTTTGGTTCCGATCGACCTCCGTTAACCTTGTCAAATAGGTGCTCAAACTTCATTGGCCAATGGCGGCCATGTTTTTTGAGATACGCCAATGTCCTCATAGACACCTATGCCCCTTTGGTCCAAGTCACTGCATACCAATTTTCAAGTCGATCGGACTAACGGCTGTGTATTTATAGTCAATAATATGTTTTTTCCGTTTTATAGCGCCACCAAGTGTTCAAGCTCCGCAATTTTTTTGATTTGACCAAGGATTGAGCTTATACACATGTGTACCGAGTTTGGTGAAGATATCTCATTCCGTTCAAAAGTTATAGCCATTTTAGTAAAATTGACCCCTCACTTTCGAACGTTTTGGTGGTCCTTTACGACCGTGAGTGAAAAATTCAACTTTTTTTTGATAATTATTGATATTCAGTGTCCAGAGAATATTATTTCACTGGTTTGGTTCCGATCGGTAGAAAATCCTAGGACTAGTTCGCAAAAGTAGGTTTCGGATTCACGTCCAGTTTTCGGGGTCAATCGTGCGTCGCAGCTCAAAAATTTCGTAATACACTTTTCTTCGGCCTGACCCAAGGAACGCAACGATGTAAAGTTTTTGAGTCTACGACAAGCGGTTTACGAGATTATGGCCAAAATGTCAAAAATTTTAGTTTTTTGCGCTGTAGCGCCACCTATGGTCCGATTGGGCTGATACTTTGATAGGTTCTCCTCGATTTTTGCTCTATCTGCTGACCAAGTTTCAAGTCTCTAGCACTTACGGTTTGGGCTGCACGTTCAGTTTTACGGCAGAAAAAAAATAATAATAATAATAATAATAATAAAAATCCTAACAAAAACAATAGGGTTTCAGTGCTACGCACTCGAACCCCTAATTAAAGCTGCAAGCAGCATTGAGCGGGGTTCGAGTGTTTAAGGCCTTTACGGTTTCTATACCGTTAGGGTGTTGGCCAACATGAAATATATGGCTGACACCAGAACATATCCATTACGAAGAATACACTCACAAACAGAAACATACACAGAAATGAAATGGTTAAACTATTGTGTTCATTAAGCATGATTACAGACACAGACAGATGCACACATATTTTGTTGCACATAAGAGATTTGTACAATAAATGATAAGTGACAACATGCTTAAAACTTGTGTTTTTAAGATTTGATATATCATTGTCATGTTTCACTGTAATCATAATCATGTGTAATTGTCAAATATGATATATCTGTATAAATTAAGTTTTAAACTTTGGCTAAATGTGATTTGAAAAGTTATGACAGTGATTTAGTATCATTTACATATAAATTCAAAACTACATAAAGCCATTAAACCCCACAAAGCACTGTTCTATTAACATGTGTAAGCCCATTAGTGGTATTCTACTGCCATCTAGTGGCTATAGTTGTAATTTTATTGAAATAGAGGTGCATTGTTTTTAAGCTTTATAACTATTAAATTGCCTTTTTTGCCCAGTGTCCATAAACATATGCTTGTTTTGAATCATATGATACATAATTTTACTTAGGTTTGTGAATTTTTGTTTTATTTTAGTATTTGTAGACTTTAATCTACACTAGATAAAAAGCATATTATGAAATGGCTCTGTTATAGCTGTCCAAATGCAAATTTTCAACATTTTTTTGATAATTACTGACCAAGAGAGTCTGGAGAATTGTACTGCACTGATTTTATTGAGTATGGGTTGAAAACCCAGGACGAGTTCACCAAAGTATGTTTTTAAAATGATATCACGTATTAAAAGAACAGTTTGATTTACAACAGTGGTCCTTGAGGCAAAGTTGTTCAGAATGAGCAGATCTATCATGTGATATGAAGACATAGTGAATATGTGAAAATATTGACGTTTAATTGAGTTTTTAGTTCTATATACAATAGAAATATCATGTTTTTGACACCTTTTTAACTGTTATAGCGCCACCTATAGTCCGATCGTCATGAAACTATGCATGCTTGTTAAGGGTCATCTGCTACATGTTGTCACCCATTTTTTTAAAGTTTTGAGTTTTTGTTTAGGTTTTATAGGCTTTTGGATATATGTTGCCATGCCCCCTTTACTAAATGAGCACATTATAGCCAACCAAAGGACAAAATTCAACATTTTTTTGATAATTATTGATCTAGAGAGTCCAGAGAATATTACCGCAGTGGTTTGATCCAGATCGGGTGAAAAACCTAGGACTAGTTCGCAAAAGTAGGTTTTTAACATATTTGTGAATAATTAATGAAGGATTTGATTGACAGCAATGGTTCTTGAGGCAAAGTTTCTCGGCATGAGGAGATCTATCAAATGATATGTATCTTGTGTGGATGAGTGAAACGCCGCGCGATTACAGAGCCAAAAAACTCGTTAGCGCCAACTAGTGGCCGATTTCTTTCAAAATTCTTACAGACCTTTAGGGGTATGAGCCGAACATGCCCACCGAGTTTCGTTCCGATCGACCTCCGTTAACCTTGTCAAATAGGTGCTCAAACTTCATTGGCCAATGGCGGCCATGTTTTTTGAGATATGCCAATGTCCTCATAGACACTTGTGCCCCTTTAGTCCAAGAGACTGCATACCAATTTTGAAGTCGATCGGACTAACGGCTGTGTATTTATAGTCAATAATATGTTTTTTTCGTTTTATAGCGCCACCAAGTGTTCAAGCTCCGCAATTTTTTTTGATTTGACCAAGGATCGAGCTTATACACATGTGTACCGAGTTTGGTGAAGATATCTCATTCCGTTCAAAAGTTATAGCCATTTTAGTAAAAGTGGCCCCGTCGGTTACGGACGTTTTGGTGGCCCTTTGCGACCATGAGTCAAAATTTCCACTTTTTTTTGATAATTATTGATATTCAGTGTGCAGAGAATATTCCTGCACTGGTTTGGTTCCGATCGGGCAAAAAACCTAGGACTAGTTCGCAAAAGTAGGTTTCGGACATACGTCCATTTTGCGGGAAAACGGTGCGTCCTAGAGAAAAAAAGTCGCCTTTGCACTTTTGTCCGGGCTGACCCAAGGATCACAAGGATGTAAAGTTTTTGAGTCTACGGCAAGCGGTTTACGAGAAAAAGCCAAAAAACTCAAAAAATTTAGTTTTTTGCGCTGTAGCGCCACCTTTAGTCCGATTGTGGCGAGTCTTTGGATTATCCATTCTGGCCGCAGTCACCACAATCTGACCAAGTTTCAAGTCTCTAGGCCTTACGGTTTGGGCTGCACATTCAGTTTTAGGGCAGAATAATAATAATAATAATAATTAAAGCTGCAAGCAGCATTGAGCGGGGTTCGAGAATTTAAGGCCTTTTTGGGCTTTTATGCTGATAAGGTGCAGTTCAACATGAAACAAATGACATATCAAATGAAGATGTAGTGTTTGGGTGAATATATGAGCAGTTTTTTATTGTAGCAATTTGAGGTCATTTAATATAGAATTTTCATATTTTGGACACGTTTTTAACTGTTATAGCGCCACCTATCGTCCGATCTTCATGAAACTTTGCACGCTTGTTAAGGGTCATCTGTTACACATTTTCACCAACTTTTGTAAAGTTTTGAGTTTTTGTTTAGTTTTTATGGGCTTTTGAGTCTGTGTGGTCACACCCCCTTTTCTAAATTAGCCCATTATAGCCAACCAAAGGACAAAATTCAACATTTTTTCGATAATTATTGATCTAGAGAGTCCAGAGAATATTACTGCAGTGGTTTGATCCAGATCGGGCGAAAAACCTAGGACTAGTTCGCAAAAGTAGGTTTTTAACATATTTGTGAATAATTAATGAATGATTTGATTGACAGCAATGGTCCTTGAGGCAAAGTTTCTCGGCATGAGGAGATCTATCAAACGATATGTATCTTGTGTGAATGAGTGAAACGCCGCGCGATAACAGAGCCAAAAAAGTCGTTAGCGCCAACTAGTGGCCGATTTCTTTCAAAATTCTTGCAGACCTTTAGGGCTGTGAGTCGAACATGCTCACCGAGTTTCGTTCTGATTGACCTCCGTTAACCTTGTCAAATAGGTGCTCAAACTTCAATTGCCAATGGCGGCCATGTTTTTTGAGATACGCCAATGTCCTCATAGATACTTGTGGCCCTTTGGCCCAAGACACTGCATACCAATTTTCAAGTCGATCGGACTAACGGCTGTGTATTTATAGCTGTTTATATGTCTTCTCCGGCTTATAGCGCCACCAAGTGGACAAGCTCCGCAATTTTTTTGATTTGACCAAAGATTCAGCTTATACACGTGTGTGTCGAGTTTGGTGAAGATATCTCATTCCATTCAAAAGTTATAGCCATTTTAGTAAAAGTGGCCCCGTCACTTTCGAACGTTTTTGTGGCCCTTTGCGACCGTGAGTCAAAAGTTCAACTTTTTTTTGATAATTATTGATATTCAGTGTCCAGAGAATATTTCTGCACTGGTTTGGTTCCGATCGGGCGAAAAACCTAGGACTAGTTCGCAAAAGTAGGTTTTGGACAAATTTCAAAATGGCGGAAAAATTTGCATACCGGAAATGAAATCGGAGATAGCCATTTTGTTTTGATTGAGCCAAGGATTCCAGTGATATAAGACACTTGAGTCTAGGACAAACGGTTTAGGAGTTATGATAGGTTTCGCGTTTCGGTTCGCTATAGCGCCACCTATGGTCCGATTGGGCTGATTCTTTGTGAGGTTCTCCTCGATTTTTGCTCTATCATCTGACCAAGTTTCAAGTCTCTAGGCCTTACGGTTTGGGCTGCCCGTTCAGTTTTACGGCAGAATAATAATAATAATAATAATAATAATAATAATAAAAATCCTAACAAAAACAATAGGGATTCAGTGCTACGCACTCGAACCCCTAATAATAAATATAGCTGCAAGCAGCAATTAACGGGGTTCGAGTATTTAAGGCCTTTATGGCTTCTATACTGGTAGGGTGTAGGCCAACATGAAATTGATGGCTGACACCAGAACATATCCATGATGAAGAGTACACTCACAAACAGAAACTTACATTGAAATGAAATGGTTAAACTGTTATGTTCATTAAGCATGATCACACACAGACAGATGCACACATATTTTGTTGCACATAAGAGATTTGTATAATAAATAAGTAACAAAATGCTTAAAACTTGCGTTTTTAAGATTTTATATATCATTGTCATGTTTCACTATAATCATAATCATGTGTAATTGTCAAATATGATATATCTGTATAAATTAAGTTTTAAACTTTGGCTAAATGTGATTTGAAAAGTTATAACAGTGATTTAGTATCATTTACATATAAATTCAAAACTATATAAAGCCATTAAACCATACAAAGCACTGTTCTGGTAAATCTGTATGTGTAAGCCCATTAGTGGTATTCTACTGCCCTCTAGTGGCTATAGTTGTAATTTTATTGAAATAGAGGTACATTGTTTGTAAGCTTTATAACTATTAAATTGCCTTTTTTTTGCCCAGTGTCCATAAACATATGCTTGTTTTGAATCATATGATTCATAATTTTACTTAGGTTTGTGAAATTTTTTTTTATTTTAGTATTTGTAGACTTTAATCTACACTAGATAAAAAAGCTTATTATGAAATGGCTCTGTTATAGCTGTCCAAATGCAAAACTTTAACATTTTTTTGATAATTATTGACCAAGAGAGTCTGGAGAATTGTACTGCACTGATTTTATTGAGTATGGGTGAAAAACCCAGGACGAGTTCACTAAAGTATGTTTTTAAAATCATCTCACGTATTAAAAGAACAGTTTGATTGACAACATTGGTCCTAGAGGCAAAGTTGTTCAGAATGAGGAGATCTATCATAAGATATGAAGATATAGTGTATATGTGAAGATATCGACGTTTAATTGGGTTTTTAGTTCTATATACAGTAGAAATATCATGTTTTTTTCACCTTTTTAACTGTTATAGCGCCACCTATGGTCCGATCGTCATGAAACTTCACATGCTTGTTAAGAGTCATCGGCTACATGTTGTCACCAATTTTTGTAAAGTTTTGAGTTTTTGTTTAGTTTTTATAGGCTTTTGAGTATGTGTGGTCACACCCCATTTTCTAAATTAGCCCATTATAGCCAACCAAAGGACAAAATTCAACATTTTTTTGATAATTATTGATCTAGAGAGTCCAGAGAATATTACTGCAGTGGTTTGATCCAGATCGGGCGAAAAACCTAGGACTAGTTCGCAAAAGTAGGTTTTTAACATATTTGTGAATAATTAATGAACGATTTGATTGACAGCAATGGTTCTTGAGGCAAAGTTTCTCGGCATGAGGAGATCTATCAAATTATATGTATCTTGTGTGGATGAGTGAAACGCCGCGCGATTACAGAGCCAAAAAACTCGTTAGCGCCAACTAGTGGCCGATTTCTTTCAAAATTCTTACAGACCATTAGTGGCATGAGTCAAACATGCCCACCGAGTTTCGTTCCGATTGACCTCTGTTAACCTTGTCAAATAGGTGCTCCAACTTCATTGACCAATGGCGGCCATGTTTTTTTGAGATACGCCAATGTCCTCATAGATACTTGTGGCCCTTTGGTCCAAGACACTGCATACCAATTTTCAAGTCGATCGGACTAATGGCTGTGTATTTATAGCTGTTTATATGTCTTTTCCGCCTTATAGCGCCACCAAGTGTTCAAGCTCCGCAATTTTTTTGATTTTACCAAAGATTAAGCTTATACACGTGTGTCTCGAGTTTGGTGAAGATATCTCATTCCCTTCAAAAGTTATAGCCATTTTAGTAAATGTGGCCCCGTCACTTTCAAACGTTTTGGTGGCCCTTTGCGACCGTGAGTCAAAAGTTCAACTTTTTTTTGATAATTATTGATATTCAGTGTCCAGAGAATATTTCTGCACTGGTTTGGTTCCGATCGGGCGAAAAACCTAGGACTAGTTCGCAAAAGTAGGTTTTGGACAAATTTCAAAATGGCGGAAAAATTTGCATACCGGAAATGAAATCGGAGATAGCCATTTTGTTTTGATTGAGCCAAGGATTCCAATGATATAAGACACTTGAGTCTAGGACAAACGGTTTAGGAGTTATGATAGGTTTCGCGTTTCGGTTCGCTATAGCGCCACCTATGGTCCGATTGGGCTGATTCTTTGTGAGGTTCTCCTCGATTTTTGCTCTATCATCTGACCAAGTTTCAAGTCTCTAGGCCTTACGGTTTGGGCTGCCCGTTCAGTTTTACGGCAGAAAAATAATAATAATAATAATAATAATAATAATAAAAATCCTAACAAAAACAATAGGGATTCAGTGCTACGCACTCGAACCCCTAATTAAAGCTGCAAGCAGCATTGAGCGGGGTTCGAGTATTTAAGGCCTTTACGGCTTCTATACCGTTAGGGTGTTGGCCAACAAGAAATACATGGCTGACACCAGAACATATCCATTACGAAGAATACACTCACAAACAGAAACATACACAGAAATGAAATGGTTAAACTATTGTGTTCATTAAGCATGATTACAGACACAGACAGATGCACACATATTTTGTTGCACATAAGAGATTTGTACAATAAATGATAAGTGACAACATGCTTAAAACTTGTGTTTTTAAGATTTGATATATCATTGTCATGTTTCACTGTAATCATAATCATGTGTAATTGTCAAATATGATATATCTGTATAAATTAAGTTTTAAACTTTGGCTAAATGTGATTTGAAAAGTTATGACAGTGATTTAGTATCATTTACATATAAATTCAAAACTACATAAAGCCATTAAACCCCACAAAGCACTGTTCTATTAACATGTGTAAGCCCATTAGTGGTATTCTACTGCCATCTAGTGGCTATAGTTGTAATTTTATTGAAATAGAGGTGCATTGTTTTTAAGCTTTATAACTATTAAATTGCCTTTTTTGCCCAGTGTCCATAAACATATGCTTGTTTTGAATCATATGATACATAATTTTACTTAGGTTTGTGAATTTTTGTTTTATTTTAGTATTTGTAGACTTTAATCTACACTAGATAAAAAGCATATTATGAAATGGCTCTGTTATAGCTGTCCAAATGCAAATTTTCAACATTTTTTTGATAATTACTGACCAAGAGAGTCTGGAGAATTGTACTGCACTGATTTTATTGAGTCTGGGTTGAAAACCCAGGACGAGTTCACCAAAGTATGTTTTTAAAATGATATCACGTATTAAAAGAACAGTTTGATTTACAACAGTGGTCCTTGAGGCAAAGTTGTTCAGAATGAGCAGATCTATCATGTGATATGAAGACATAGTGAATATGTGAAAATATTGACGTTTAATTGAGTTTTTAGTTCTATATACAATAGAAATATCATGTTTTTGACACCTTTTTAACTGTTATAGCGCCACCTATAGTCCGATCGTCATGAAACTATGCATGCTTGTTAAGGGTCATCTGCTACATGTTGTCACCCATTTTTGTAAAGTTTTGAGTTTTTGTTTAGTTTTTATAGGCTTTTGAGTATGTGTGGTCACACCCCCTTTTCTAAATTAGCCCATTATAGACAACCAAAAGACAAAATTCAACATTTTTTTGATAATTATTGATCTAGACAGTCCAGAGAATATTACTGCAGTGGTTTGATCCAGATCGGGCAAAAAACCTAGGACTAGTTCGCAAAAGTAGGTTTTTAACATATTTGTGAATAATTAATGAACGATTTGATTGACAGCAATGGTTCTTGAAGCAATTTTTCTCGACATGAGGAGATCTATCAAATGATATGCATATTGTGTGGATGTGTGAAACGCCGCGCGATTACAGAGCCAAAAACACTCGTTGGCGCCAACTAGTGGCCGATTTCTTTCAAAATTCTTACAGACCTTTAGGGCCGTGAGTCGAACATGCCCACCGAGTTTCGTTCTGATTGACCTCCGTTAACCTTGTCAAATAGGTGCTCAAAATTCATTGGCCAATGGCGGCCATGTTTTTTGAGATACGCCAATGTCCTCATAGACACTTGTGCCCCTTTGGTCCAAGAGACTGCATACCAATTTCGAAGTCGATCGGACTAACGGCTGTGTATTTATAGTCAATAATATGTTTTTTTCGTTTTATAGCGCCACCAAGTGTTCAAGCTCCGCAATTTTTTTGATTTGACCAAGGATCGAGCTTATACACATGTGTACCGAGTTTGGTGAAGATATCTCAATCCGTTCAAAAGTTATAGCCATTTTAGTAAAAGTGGCCCCGTCGGTTACGGACGTTTTGGTGGCCCTTTGCGACCATGAGTCAAAAATTCCACTTTTTTTTGATAATTATTGATATTCAGTGTGCAGAGAATATTCCTGCACTGGTTTGGTTCCGATCGGGCAAAAAACCTAGGACTAGTTCGCAAAAGTAGGTTTCGGACATACGTCCATTTTGCGGGAAAACGGTGCGTCCTAGAGAAAAAAAGTCGCCTTTGCACTTTTGTCCGGGCTGACCCAAGGATCACAAGGATGTAAAGTTTTTGAGTCTACGGCAAGCGGTTTACGAGAAAAAGCCAAAAAACTCAAAAAATTTAGTTTTTTGCGCTGTAGCGCCACCTTTAGTCCGATTGGGGCGAGTCTTTGGATTATCCATTCTGGCCGCAGTCACCACAATCTGACCAAGTTTCAAGTCTCTAGGCCTTACGGTTTGGGCTGCACATTCAGTTTTAGGGCAGAATAATAATAATAATAATAATAATTAAAGCTGCAAGCAGCATTTACCGGGGTTCGAGTATTTAAGGCCTTTACGGCGTCTATACCGTTAAGGTGTTGGCCAACATGAAATATATGGCTGACACCAGAACATATCCATTACGAAGAATACACTCACAAACAGAAACTTTCATTGAAATGAAATGGTTAAACTATTGTGTTCATTAAGCATGATTACAGACACAGACAGATGCACACATATTTTGTTGCACATACGAGATTTGTACAATAAATGATAAGTGACAACATGCTTAAAACTTGTGTTTTTAAGATTTGATATATCATTGTCATGTTTCACTGTAATCATAATCATGTGTAATTGTCAAATATGATATATCTGTATAAATTAAGTTTTAATCTTTGGCTAAATGTGAATTGAAAAGTTATAACAGTGATTTAGTATCATTTACATATGAATTAAAAACTATATAAAGCCATTAAGCCCTACAAAGCACTGTTCTATTAACATGTGTAAGCCCATTAGTGGTATTCTACTGCCATCTAGTGGCTATAGTTGTAATTTTACTGAAATAGAGGTGCATTGTTTTTAAGCTTTATAACTATTAAATTGCCTTTTTTTGCCCAGTGTCCATAAACATATGCTTGTTTTGAATCATATGATGCATAATTTTACTTAGGTTTGTGAATTTTTGTTTTATTTTAGTATTTGTAGACTTTAATCTACACTGGATAAAAATTATATTATGAAATGGTTCTGTTATAGCTGTCCAAATGCAAATGTTCAACATTTTTTTGATAATTATTGACTAAGAGAGTCTGGAGAATTGTACTGCATTGATTTTATTGAGTATGGGTTGAAAACCCAGGAGGAGTTCACCAAAGTATGTTTTTAAAATTATTATACGTATTAAAAGAACAGTTTGATTGACAACATTGGTCCAAGAGACAAAGTTGTTCAGAATGAGGAGATCTATCATGTGATATGAAGATATAGTGTATATGTGAAGATATTGACGTTTAATTGGGTTTTTAGTTCTATATACAGTAGAAATATCATGTTTTTGACACCTTTTTAACTGTTATAGCGCCAACTATTGTCCGATCTTCATGAAACTTTGCATGCTTGTTAAGGGTCATCTGCTACATGTTGTCACCCATTTCTGTAAAGTTTTGAGTTTTTGTTTAGGTTTTATAGGCTATTGGATATATATTGCCACGCCCCCTTTATTAATGAGCCCATTATAGCCAACCAAAGGACAAAATTCAACATTTTTTTGATAATTATTGATCTAGAGAGTCCAGAGAATATTACTGCAGTGGTTTGATCCAGATCGGGCGAAAATCCTAGGACTAGTTCGCAAAAGTAGGTTTTTAACATATTTGTGAATAATTAATGAACGATTTGATTGACAGCAATGGTTCTTGAGTCAAAGTTTCTCGGCATGAGGGGATCTATCAAATGATATGCATATTGTGTGGATGTGTGAAACACCGAGCGATTACAGAGCCAAAAACCCTCGTTAGCGCCAACTAGTGGCCGATTTCTTTCAAAATTCTTACAGACCTTTAGGGCCGTGAGTCGAACATGCCCACCGAGTTTCGTTCTGATTGACCTCCGTTAACCTTGTCAAATAGGTGCTCAAACTTCATTGGCCAATGGCGGCCATGTTTTTTGAGATACGCCAATGTCCTCATAGACACTTGTGCCCCTTTGGTCCAAGTCACTGCATACCAATTTTCAAGTCGATCGGACTAATGGCTGTGTATTTATAACTGTTTATATGCTTTTTCCGCCTTATAGCGCCACCAAGTGGACAAGCTCCGCAATTTTTTTGATTTGACCAAAGATTAAGCTTATGCACGTGTGTGTCGAGTTTTGTGAAGATATCTCATTCCATTCAAAAGTTATAGCCATTTTAGTAAAAGTGGCCCCGTCACTTTCGAACGTTTTGGTGGCCCTTTGCGACCGTGAGTGAAAAGTTCAACTTTTTTTTGATAATTATTGATAATCAGTGTCCAGAGAATATTTCTGCACTGGTTTGGTTCCGATCGGGCGAAAAACCTAGGACTAGTTCGTAAAAGTAGGTTTTGGACAAATTTCAAAATGGCGGAAAAATTTGCATACCGGAAATGAAATCGGAGATAGCCATTTTGTTTTGATTGAGCCAAGGATTCCAATGATATAAGACACTTGAGTCTAGGACAAACGGTTTAGGAGTTATGATAGGTTTCGCGTTTCGGTTCGCTATAGCGCCACCTATGGTCCGATTGGGCTGATTCTTTGTGAGGTTCTCCTCGATTTTTGCTCTATCATCTGACCAAGTTTCAAGTCTCTAGGCCTTACGGTTTGGGCTGCCCGTTCAGTTTTACGGCAGAAAAATAATAATAATAATAATAATAATAATAATAATAATAATAAAAATCCTAACAAAAACAATAGGGATTCAGTGCTACGCACTCGAACCCCTAATAATAATAATAAAAATCCTAACAAAAACAATAGGGATTCAGTGCTACGCACTCGAACCCCTAATAATAAAAATCCTAACAAAAACAATAGGGTTTCAGTGCTACGCACTCGAACCCCTAATTAAAGCTGCAAGCAGCATTTAGCGGGGTTCGAGTGTTTGAGGCCCTTATGGCTTCTATACTGTTAGGTTGTTGGCCAACATGAAATATATGGCTGACACCAGAACACATCCACGATGGAGAATACTCTGACAAACAGAAACATACACAGAAATGAAATGGTTAAACTATTATGTTCATTAAGCATGATTACACACACAGACAGATGCACACACATTTTGTTGAACGTAAGAGATTTCTTTAATAATATAACAGGTCCTTTTAAGAGTTTATATCCCATTTTCAGGTCTCACTGTAACCAAAATCTGGCTTAACTCTAAAAACAAATATGTCTGTATGAACAAAATGGTAAATTTTGACAGCAGTGATCCTAGAGACAAAGTTTTTTAGAATGAGGAAATCTGTCATATGATATGCAGATATAGTGTATATGTGAGTATATAGACGTTTTATTGTGATTTCAGTTCATTTACAATAGAAATATCATGTTTTTGACACCTTTTTAACTGTTATAGCACCACCTATGGTCCGATCTTCATGAAACTTTACATGCTTGTTAAGAGTCATTGGGTACATGTTGTCACCAATTTTTGTAAAGTGTTGAGTTTTTGTTTAGGTTCTATAGGCTTTTGAGTATATGTGGCCACGCCCGTTTCATAAATGACCCTGTTATAGCCAACCAAAGGACAAAATTCAACATTTTTTTGATAATTATTCATCTAGAGAGTCCAGAGAATATTACTACAGTGGTTTGATCCAGATCGGGCAAAAAACCTAGGACTAGTTCGCAAAAGTAGGTTTTTAACATATTTGTGAATAACGAATGAACGATTTGATTGACAGCAATGGTTCTTGAGACAAATTTTCTTGGCATGAGGAGATCTATCAAATGATATGAATATTGTGTGGATGTGTGAAACGCCACGCAATTACAGAGCAAAAAAATCTCGTTAGCGCCAACTAGTGGCCGATTTCTTTCAAAATTCTTACAGACGTTTAGGGCCATGAGTCGAACATGCCCACCGAGTTTCGTTCTGATTGAACTTCGTTAACCGTGTCAAATAGGTTCTCAAATTTCATTGGCTAATGGCAGCCATGTTTTTTGAGATATGCCAATGTCCTCATAGACCCTTGTGCCCCTTTGGTCCAAGACACTGCATACCAATTTTCAAGTCGGTCGGACAAACTGTTGTATATTTATAGCCGTTTATATATTTTTTCCGTCTTATAGCGCCACCAAGTGGTGAAGCTCCACAATTTTTTTGATTTGACCAAGGATTGAGCTTATACACATCTGTACCGAGTTTGGTGAAGATATCTCATTCCATTCAAAAGTTATAGCCATTTTAGTAAAAGTGGCCCCGTCAGTATTGAACGTTTTGGTGGCCCTTTGCGGCCGTGAGTCAAAAATTCAACTTTTTTTTGATAATTATTGATATTCAGTGTTCAGAGAATATTCCTGCACTGGTTTGGTTCCGATCGGGCAAAAAACCTAGGACTAGTTCGCAAAAGTAGGTTTCGGACAAACGTCCAGTTTTCGGGGTCAACCGTACGTCGCAGCTCAAAAATTTCGCAATACACTTTTGTTCGGCTTGACCCAAGGAACGCAATGATGTGAAGTTTTTGAGTCTACGACAAACGGTTTACGAGATTATGGCCAAAATGTCAAAAAATTTGGTTTTTTGCGCTGTAGCGCCACCTATGGTCCGATTAGGCTCATTCTTTTTTCAGGAGGTCCCCACAGGGAGCTCTAACTTCTGGCCAAGTTTCAAGTCTCTAGGCCTTACGGTTTGGGCTGCCCGTTCAGTTTTAGGAAAAAAAAAAAGATTAATATAGCGATTACAAATAAACATTAAAGCTGCAAGCAGCATTGAGCGGGGTTCGAGTATTTAAGGCCTTTACGGCTTCTATACTGTTAGGGTGTTGGCCAACATGAAATATATGGCTGACACCAGAACATATCCATTATGAAGAATTCACCGACAAACAGAAACTTACATTGACATGAAATGGTTAAACTGTTATGTTCATTAAGCATGATTACACACAGACAGATGCACACACATTTTGTTGCACGTAAGAGATTTCTTTAATAATATAACAGGTCCTTTTAAGAGTTTATATCCCATTTTCAGGTCTCACTGTAACCAAAATCTGGTTTAACTGTAAAAACATGTGTCTGTATGAAGAAAATGGTAAATTTTGACAGCAGTGATCCTAGAGACAAAGTTTTTTAGAATGAGGCAATCTGTCATATGATATGAAGATATAGTTTATATGTGAGTATATAGACGTTTTATTGTGATTTCAGTTCATTTACAATCGAAATATCATGTTTTTGACACCTTTTTAACTGTTATAGCGCCACCTGTGGTCCGATCTTCATGAAACTTCACATGCTTGTTAGGAGTCATCGGGTACATGTTGTCACCAATTTTTGTAAAGTTTTGAGTTTTTGTTTAGGTTCTATAGGCTTTTGAGTATATGTGGCAACACCCCTTTTCTAAATGACCCTGTTATAGCCAACCAAAGGACAAAATTCAACATTTTTTTGATAATTATTCATCTAGAGAGTCCAGAGAATATTACTACAGTGGTTTGATGTAGATCGGGCAAAAAACCTAGGACTAGTTCGCAAAAGTAGGTTTTTAACATATTTGTGAATAATTAATGAACAATTTGATTGACAGCAATAGTTCTTGAGACAAAATTTCTTGGCATGAGGAGATCTATCAAATGATATGAATAATGTGTGGATGAGTGAAACGCCGCGCGATTACAGAGCCAAAAAACTCGTTAGCGCCAACTAGTGGCCGATTTCTTTCAAAATTCTTACAGACCATTCGGGGCATGAGTCAAACATGGCCACCGAGTTTGGTTCCGATCGACCTCCGTTAACCTTGTCAAATAGGTGCTCAAACTTCATTGGCCAATGGCGGCCATGTTTTTTGAGATATGCCAATGTCCTCATAGACACTTGTGCCCCTTTGGTCCAAGAGACTGCATACCAATTTTGAAGTCGATCGGACTAACGGCTGTGTATTTATAGTCAATAATATGTTTTTTCCGTTTTATAGCGCCACCAAGTGTTCAAGCTCCGCAATTTTTTTTGATTTGACCAAGGATCGAGCTTATACACATGTGTACCGAGTTTGGTGAATATATCTCATTCTGTTCAAAAGTTATAGCCATTTGAGTAAAATTGACCCCCCACTTTCGAACGTTTTGGTGGTCCTTTGCGACCGTGAGTCAAAAGTTCAACTTTTTTTTGATAATTATTGATATTCAGTGTCCAGAGAATTTTTCTGCACTGGTTTGGTTCCGATCGGGTGAAAAACCTAGGACTAGTTCGCAAAAGTAGGTTTCGGATTCACGTCCATTTTTCGGGGTCAACCGTGCGTCGCAGCTCAAAAATTTTGTAATACACTTTTGTTCGGCCTGACCCAAGGAACGCAACGATGTAAAGTTTTTGAGTCTACGACAAGCGGTTTACGAGATTATGGCCAAAATGTCAAAAATTTTAGTTTTTTGCGCTGTAGCGCCACCTATGGTCCGATTGGGCTGATACTTTGATAGGTTCTCCTCGATTTTTGCTCTATCTACTGACCAAGTTTCAAGTCTCTAGGCCTTACGGTTTGGGCTGCACGTTCAGTTTTACGGCAGAAAAAAAATAATAATAATAATAATAATAATAAAAATCCTAACAAAAACAATAGGGTTTCAGTGCTACGCACTCGAACCCCTAATAATAATAATAAATATAGCTGCAAGCAGCAATTAACGGGGTTCGAGTGTTTAAGGCCTTTACGGCGTCTATACCGTTAAGGTGTTGGCCAACATGAAATATATGGCTGACACCAGAACATATCCATTACGAAGAATACACTCACAAACAGAAACATACACAGAAATGAAATGGTTAAACTATTGTGTTGATTAAGCATGATTACAGACACAGACAGATGCACACATATTGTGTTGCACATAAGAGATTTGTACAATAAATGATAAGTGACAACATGCTTAAAACTTGTGTTTTTAAGATTTGATATATCATTGTCATGTTTCACTATTATCATAATCATGTGTAATTGTCAATTTTGATATATCTGTATAAATTAAGTTTTAAACTTTGGCTAAATGTGATTTGAAAAGTTATAACAGTGATTTAGTATCACTTACATATCAATTCAAAACTATATAAAGCCATTAAACCATACAAAGCACTGTTCTGGTAAATCTGTATGTGTAAGCCCATTAGTGGTATTCTACTGCCATCTAGTGGCTATAGTTGTAATTTGGTTGAAATAGAGGTGCATTGTTTTAAGCTTTATAACTATTAAATTGCCTTTTTTTGCCCAGTGTCCATAAACATATGCTTGTTTTGAATCATATGATATATAATTTTACTTAGGTTTGTGAATTTTTGTTTTATTTTAGTATTTGTAGACTTTAATGTACACTAGATAAAAAGCATATTATGAAATGGCCCTGTTATAGCTGTCCAAATGCAAATGTTCAACAGTTTTTTGATAATTACTGACCAAAAGAGTCTGGAGAATTGTACTGCACTGATTTTTTTGAGTATGGGTTGAAAACCCAGGACGAGTTCACCAAAGTATGTTTTTTAAATGATCTCACGTTTTAAAAGAACAGTTTGATTGACAACATTGGTCCTAGAGGCAAAGTTGTTCAGAATGAGGAGATCTATCATATGATATGAAGATATAGTGTATATGTGAATATTGGACGTTTCATTGGGTTTTTAGTTCTTTATACAATAGAAATATCATGTTTTTGACACCTTTTTAACTGTTATAGCGCCACCTATGGTCCGATCTTCATGAAACTTTGCATGCTTGTTGAAGGTCACCTGGTACATATTGACACCCATTTTTGTAAAGTTTTGAGTTTTTGTTTAGTTTTTATAGGCTTTTGAGTATGTGTGGTCACACTCCCTTTTCTAAATTAGCCCATTATAGCCAACCAAAGGACAAAATTCAACATTTTTTTGATAATTATTGATCTAGAGAGTCCAGAGAATATTACTGCAGTGGTTTGATCCAGATCGGGCGAAAAACCTAGGACTAGTTCGCAAAAGTAGGTTTTTAACATATTTGTGAATAATTAATGAACGATTTGATTGACAGCAATGGTTCTTGAAGCAATTTTTCTCGGCATGAGGAGATCTATCAAATGATATGCATATTGTGTGGATGAGTGAAACGCCGCGCGATTACAGAGCCAAAAAACTCGTTAGCGCCAACTAGTGGCCGATTTCTTTCAAAATTCTTACAGACCATTAGGGGCGAGAGTCAAACATGGCCACCGAGTTTCGTTCTGATTGACCTCTGTTAACCTTGTCAAATAGGTGCTCAAACTTCATTGGCCAATGGCGGCCATGTTTTTTGAGATACGCCAATGTCCTCATAGATACTTGTGGCCCTTTGGCCCAAGACACTGCATACCAATTTTCAAGTTGATCGGACTAACGGCTGTGTATTTATAGCTGTTTATATGTCTTCTCCGCCTTATAGCGCCACCAAGTGGACAAGCTCCGCAATTTTTTTGATTTGGCCAAAGATTCAGCTTATACACGTGTGTGTCGAGTTTGGTGAAGATATCTCATTCCATTCAAAAGTTATAGCCATTTTAGTAAAAGTGGCCCCGTCACTTTCGAACGTTTTTGTGGCCCTTTGCGACCGTGAGTCAAAAGTTCAACTTTTTTTTGATAATTATTGATATTCAGTGTCCAGAGAATATTTCTGCACTGGTTTGGTTCCGATCGGGCGAAAAACCTAGGACTAGTTCGCAAAAGTAGGTTTTGGACAAATTTCAAAATGGCGGAAAAATTTGCATACCGGAAATGAAATCGGAGATAGCCATTTTGTTTTGATTGAGCCAAGGATTCCAATGATATAAGTCACTTGAGTCTAGGACAAACGGTTTAGGAGTTATGATAGGTTTCGCGTTTCGGTTCGTTATAGCGCCACCTATGGTCCGATTGGGCTCATACTTTGATAGGTTCTCCTCGATTTTTGCTCTATCTGCTGACCAAGTTTCAAGTCTCTAGGCCTTACGGTTTGGGCTGCCCGTTCAGTTTTACGGCAGAAAAATAATAATAATAATAATAATAATAATAATAAAAATCCTAACAAAAACAATAGGGATTCAGTGCTACGCACTCGAACCCCTAAAAATCCTAACAAAAACAATAGGGATTCAGTGCTACGCACTCGAACCCCTAATTAAAGCTGCAAGCAGCATTGAGCGGGGTTCGAGTATTTAAGGCCTTTACGGCTTCTATACTGTTAAGGTGTTGGCCAACATGAAATATATGGCTGACACCAGAACATATCCATTATGAAGAATTCACCGATAAACAGAAACTTACATTGGAATGAAATGGTTAAACTGTTATGTTCATTAAGCATGATAACACACACAGACAGATAGACACACATTTTGTTGCATGTAAGAAATTTCTTTAACAATATAACAGGTCCTTTTAAGAGTTTATATCCCATTTTCAGGTCTCACTGTAACCAAAATCTGGCTTAACTGTAAAAGCAAATTTGTCTGTATGAACAAAATGGTAAATTTTGACAGCAGTGATCCTAGAGACAAAGTTTTTTAGAATGAGGCCATATGTCATATGATATGAAGATATAGTGTATATGTGAGTATATAAACGGTTTATTGTGATTTCAGTTCATTTACAATCGAAATATCATGTTTTTGACACCTTTTTAACTGTTATAGCGCCACCTGTGGTCCGATCTTCATGAAACTTCACATGCTTGTTAAGACTCGTCGGGTACATGTTGTCACCAATTTTTGTAAAGTTTTGAGTTTTTGTTTAGGTTCTATAGGCTTTTGAGTATATGTGGCCACGCACCTTTTCTAAATGACCCTGTTATAGCCAACCAAAGGACAAAATTCAACATTTTTTTGATAATTATTCATCTAGAGAGTCCAGAGAATATTACTACAGTGGTTTGATGTAGATCGGGCAAAAAACCTAGGACTAGTTCGCAAAAGTAGGTTTTTAACATATTTGTGAATAATTAATTAACAATTTGATTGACAGCAATAGTTCTTGAGACAAAATTTCTTGGCATGAGGAGATCTATCAAATGATATGTATCTTGTGTGGATGTGTGAAACGCCACGCGATTACAGAGCCCAAAAATCTTGTTAGCGCCAACTAGTGGCCGATTTCTTTCAAAATTCTTACAGACCTTTAGGGGCATGAGTCGAACATGCCCACCGAGTTTCATTCCGATCGACCTCCGTTAACCTTGTCAAATAGGTGCTCAAACTTCATTGGCTAATGGTGGCCATGTTTTTTGAGATACGCCAATGTCCTCATAGACACTTGTGCCCCTTTGGTCCATGTCACTGCATACCAATTTTGAAGTCGATCGGACTAACGGCTGTGTATTTATAGTCAATAATATGCTTTTTCCGTTTTATAGCGCCACCAAGTGTTCAAGCTCTGCAATTTTTTTGATTTTACCAAGGATTGAGCTTATACACATGTGTACCGAGTTTGGTGAAGATATCTCATTCCATTCAAAAGTTATAGCCATTTTAGTAAAAGTGGCCCCGTCAGTATTGAACGTTTTGGTGGCCCTTTGCGACCGTGAGTCAAAAATGTTACTTTTTTTGATAATTATTGATATTCAGTGTCCAGAGAATATTTCTGCACTGGTTTGGTTCCGATCGGGCGAAAAACCTAGGACTAGTTCGCAAAAGTAGGTTTCGGACAAACGTCCAGTTTTCGGGGTCAAGCGTACGTCGCAGCTCAAAAATTTCGCAATACACTTTTGTTCGGCCTGACCCAAGGAACGCAACGATGTAAAGTTTTTGAGTCTACGACAAACGGTTTACGAGATTATGGCCAAAATGTCAAAAAATTTGTTTTTTTGCACTCTAGCGCCACCTATGGTCCGATTAGGCTCATTCTTTTTTCAGGATGTCCCCACAGGGAGCTCTACCTTCTGGCCAAGTTTCAAGTCTCTAGGTCTTACGGTTTGGGCTGCACGTTCAGTTTTAGGAAAAAAAAAAAGATTATTTTAGCGATTACAAATAAACAATATAGCTGCAAGCAGCAATTAACGGGGTTCGAGTATTTAAGGCCTTTACGGCTTCTACACCGTTAGGGTGTTGGCCAACATGAAATATATGGCTGACACCAGAACATATCCATTACGAAGAATACACTCACAAACAGAAACATACACAGAAATGAAATGGTTAAACTATTGTGTTCATTAAGCATGATTACAGACACAGACAGATGCACACATATTTTGTTGCACATAAGAGATTTGTACAATAAATGATAATTGACAACATGCTTAAAACTTGTGTTTTTAAGATTTGATATATCATTGTCATGTTTCACTGTAATCATAATCATGTGTAATTGTCAAATATGATATATCTGTATAAATTAAGCTTTAAACTTTGGCTAAATGTGATTTGAAAAGTTATAACAGTGATTTGGTATCACTTACATATAAATTTAAAACTACATAAAGCCATTAACCCCTACAAAGCACTGTTCTATTAACATGTGTAAGCCCATTAGTGGTATTCTATTGCCATCTAGTGGCTATAGTTGTAATTTTATTGAAATAGAGGTGCATTGTTTTTAAGCTTTATAACAATTACAAAGCTTATTTTGCCCAATGTCCATAAACATATGCTTGTTTTGAATCATACGATGCATGATTTTACTTAAGTTTCTGAATTTTTTTTTCTTTTAGTATTTGTAGACTTTAATGTACACTAGATAAAAAGCATATTATGAAATGGCTCTGTTATAGCTGACCAAATGCAAATGTTCAACATTTTTTTGATAATTACTGACCAAGAGAGTCTGGAGAACTGAACTGCACTGATTTTATTGAGTATGGGTTGAAAATCCAGGACGAGTTCACCAAAGTATGTTTTTTAAATGATCTCATGTTTTAAAAGAACAGTTTGATTGACAACATTGGTCCTAGAGGCATAGTTGTTCAGAATGAGGAGATCTATCATATGATGTGAAGATATAGTATATATGTGAAGATATTGACGTTTAATTAGGATTTTAGTTCTATATACAATAGAAATATCATGTTTTTGACACCTTTTTAACTGTTATAGCGCCACCTATGGTCCGATCTTCATGAAAATATGCATGCTTGTTAAGGGTCATCTGCTACATGTTGTCACCCATTTTTGTAAAGTTTTGAGTTTTTGTTTAGGTTTTATAGGCTTTTGGATATATGTTGCCATGCCCATTTTACTAAATTAGCCCATTATAGCCAACCACAGGACAAAATTCAACATTTTTTTGATAATTATTGATCTAGAGAGTCCAGAGAATATTACTGCAGTGGTTTGATCCAGATCGGGCGAAAAACCTAGGACTAGTTCGCAAAAGTAGGTTTTTAACATATTTGTGAATAATTAATGAACGATTTGATTGACAGCAATGGTTCTTGAGTCAAAGTTTCTCTGCATGAGGGGATCTATCAAATGATATGCATATTGTGTGGATGTGTGAAACGCCGCGTGATTACAGAGCCAAAAATACTCGTTAGCGCCAACTAGTGGCCGATTTCTTTCAAAATTCTTACAGACCTTTAGGGGCATGAGTCGAACATGCTCACCGAGTTTCGTTCTGATTGACCTCTGTTAACCTTGTCAAATAGGTGCTCCAACTTCATTGGCCAATGGCGGCCATGTTTTTTGAGATACGCCAATGTCCTCATAGATACTTGTGGCCCTTTGGTCCAAGACACTGCATACCAATTTTCAAGTCGATCGGACTAACGGCTGTGTATTTATAGCTGTTTATATGTTTTTTCCGCCTTATAGCGCCATCAAGTGGACAAGCTCCGCAATTTTTTTGATTTGACCAAAGATTAAGCTTATACACGTGTGTGTTGAGTTTGGTGAAGATATCTCATTCCATTCAAAAGTTATAGCCATTTTAGTAAAAGTGGCCCCGTCACTTTCGAACGTTTTGGTGGCCCTTTGCGACCGTGAGTCAAAAGTTCAACTTTTTTTTGATAATTATTGATATTCAGTGTCCAGAGAATATTTCTGCACTGGTTTGGTTCCGATCGGGCGAAAAACCTAGGACTAGTTCGCAAAAGTAGGTTTTGGACAAATTTCAAAATGGCGGAAAAATTTGCATACCGGAAATGAAATCGGAGATAGCCATTTTGTTTTGATTGACCCAAGGATTTAAATGATATAAGACACTTGAGTCTACGACAAACGGTTTAGGAGTTAAGAGAGGTTTCGCGTTTTGGTTCGCTATAGCGCCACCTATGGTCCGATTGGGCTGATTCTTTGTGAGGTTCTCCTCGATTTTTGCTCTATCATCTGACCAAGTTTCAAGTCTCTAGGCCTTACGGTTTGGGCTGCCCGTTCAGTTTTACGGCAGAAAAATAATAATAATTAAAGCTGCAAGCAGCATTGAGCGGGGTTCGAGTATTTAAGGCCTTTACGGCTTCTATACCGTTAGGGTGTTGGCCAACATGAAATATATGGCTGATATCAGAACATATCCATTATGAAGAATTCACTGACAAACAGAAACTGACATTGAAATGAAATAGTTAAACTGTAATGTTCATTAAGCATGATTACACACACAGACAGATGCACACACATTTTGTTGCACGTAAGAGATTTCTTTAATAATATAACAGGTCCTTTTAAGAGTTTATATCCCATTTTCAGGTCTCATTGTAACCAAAATCTGGTTTAACTGTAAAAACAAATGTGTCTGTATGAACAAAATGGTAAATTTTGACAGCAGTGATCCTAGAGACAAAGTTTTTTAGAATGAGGGAATCTGTCATATGATATGAAGATATAGTGTATATGTGAGTATATAGACGTTTTATTGTGATTTCAGTTAATTTACAAAAGAAATATCATGTTTTTAACACCTTTTTAACTGTTATAGCGCCACCTATTGTCCGATCTTCATGAAACTTCACATGCTTATTAAGAGTCATCGGGTACATGTTGTCACCAATTTTTGTAAAGTTTTGAGTTTTTGTTTAGGTTCTATAGGCTTTTGAGTATATGTGGCCACGCCCCTTTTCTAAATGACCCTGTTATAGCCATCCAAAGGACAAAATTCAACATTTTTTTGATAATTATTCATCTAGAGAGTCCAGAGAATATTACTACAGTGGTTTGATGTAGATCGGGCAAAAAACCTAGGACTAGTTCGCAAAAGTAGGTTTTTAACATATTTGTGAATAATTAATGAACAATTTGATTGACAGCAATGGTTCTTGAGTCAAAGTTTCTCTGCATGAGGGGATCTATCAAATGATATGCATATTGTGTGGATGTGTGAAACGCCACGCGATTACAGAGCCAAAAAAAATTGTTAGCGCCAACTAGTGGCCGATTTCTTTCAAAATTCCTACAGACCTTTAGGGCCATGAGTCAAACATGCCCACCGAGTTTGGTTCCGATCGACCTCCGTTTACCTTGTCAAATAGGTGCTCAAATTTCATTGGCTAATGGCGGCCATGTTTTTTGAGATACGCCAATGTCCTCATAGAAACTTGTGCCCCTTTGGTCCAAGTCACTGCATACCAATTTTCAAGTCGGTCGGACAAACTGTTGTGTATTTATAGCCGTTTATATATTTTTTCCGTCTTATAGCGCCACCAAGTGGTGAAGCTCCGCAATTTTTTTGATTTGACCAAGGATTGAGCTTATACACATCTGAACCGAGTTTGGTGAAGATATCTCATTCCATTCAAAAGTTATAGCCATTTTAGTAAAAGTGGCCCCGTCAGTATTGAACGTTTTGGTGGCCCTTTGCGGCCGTGAGTCAAAAATTCAACTTTTTTTTGATAATTATTGATATTCAGTATCCAGAGAATATTCCTGCACTAGTTTGGTTCCGATCGGGCAAAAAACCTAGGACTAGTTCGCAAAAGTAGGTTTCGGACAAACGTCCAGTTTTCGGGGTCAACCGTACGTCGCAGCTCAAAAATTTCGCAATACACTTTTGTTCGGCCTGACCCAAGGAACGCAACGATGTAAAGTTTTTGAGTCTACGACAAACGGTTTACGAGATTATGGCCAAAATGTCAAAAAATTTGTTTTTTTGCGCTGTAGCGCCACCTATGGTCCGATTAGGCTCATTCTTTTTTCAGGAGGTCCCCACAGGGAGCTCTATCTTCTGGCCAAGTTTCAAGTCTCTAGGCCTTACGGTTTGGGCTGCCCGTTCAGTTTTAGGAAAAAAAAAAGATTAATATAGCGATTACAAATAAACATTAAAGCTGCAAGCAGCATTGAGCGGGGTTCGAGTATTTAAGGCCTTTTTCGGCTTTTACGCTGTTAGGGTGCAGGCCAACATCAAATAAATGACATACCATATGAAGATGTAGTGTTTGAGTGAATATATGAGCATTTTTTTATTGTAGCAATTTCAGGCCATTTAATATAGAATTTCCATATTTTGGACACCTTTTTAACTGTTATAGCGCCACCTATGGTCCGATTTTCATGAAACTTTGCATGCTTGTTAAGGGTCATCTGCTACATGTTGTCACCCATTTTTGTAAAGTTTTGAGTTTTTGTTTAGTTTTTATAGGCTTTTGAGTACGTGTGGTCATACCCCTTTTTCTAAATTAGCCCATTATAGCCAACCAAAGGACAAAATTCAAAATTGTTTTGATAATTATTGATCTAGAGAGTCCAGAGAATATTACTGCAGTGGTTTGATCCAGATCGGGTGAAAAACCTAGGACTAGTTCGCAAAAGTAGGTTTTTAACATATTTGTGAATAATTAATGAAGGATTTGATTGACAGCAATGGTTCTTGAGGCAAAGTTTCTCGGCATGAGGAGATCTATCAAATGATATGTATCTTGTGTGGATGAGTGAAACGCCACGCGATTACAGAGCCAAAAAACTCGTTAGCGCCAACTAGTGGCCGATTTCTTTCAAAATTCTTACAGACCTTTAGGGGCATGAGTCGAACATGCCCACCGAGTTTCGTTCCGATCGACCTCCGTTAACCTTGTCAAATAGGTGCTCAAACTTCATTGGCCAATGGCGGCCATGTTTTTTGAGATACGCCAATGTCCTCATAGACACTTGTGCCCCTTTGGTCCAAGAGACTGCATACCAATTTTGAAGTCGATCGGACTAACGGCTGTGTATTTATAGTCAATAATATGGTTTTTCCGTTTTATAGCGCCACCAAGTGTTCAAACTCCGCAATTTTTTTTATTTGACCAAGGATCGAGCTTATACACATGTGTACCGAGTTTGGTGAAGATATCTCATTCCGTTCAAAAGTTATAGCCATTTTAGTAAAATTGACCCCTCACTTTCGAACGTTTTGGTGGTCCTTTACGACCGTGAGTGAAAAATTCAACTTTTTTTTGATAATTATTGATATTCAGTGTCCAGAGAATTTTTCTGCACTGGTTTGGTTCCGATCGGGTGAAAAACCTAGGACTAGTTCGCAAAAGTAGGTTTCGGATTCACGTCCATTTTTCGGGGTCAACCGTGCGTCGCAGCTCAAAAATTTCGTAATACACTTTTCTTCGGCCTGACCCAAGGAACGCAACGATGTAAAGTTTTTGAGTATACGACAAGCGGTTTACGAGATTATGGCCAAAATGTCAAAAATTTTAGTTTTTTGCGCTGTAGCGCCACCTATGGTCCGATTGGGCTGATACTTTGATAGGTTCTCCTCGATTTTTGCTCTATCTTCTGACCAAGTTTCAAGTCTCTAGGCCTTACGGTTTGGGCTGCACGTTCAGTTTTACGGCAGAAAAATAATAATAATAATAATAATAATAATAATAATAATAATAAAAATCCTAACAAAAACAATAGGGATTCAGTGCTACGCACTCGAACCCCTAAATATAGCTGCAAGCAGCAATTAACGGGGTTCGAGTATTTAAGGTCTTTACGGCTTCTATACCGTTAGGGTGTTGGCCAACACGAAATATATGGCTGACACCAGAACATATCCATTATGAAGAATTCACTCACAAACAGAAACATACACAGAAATTAAATGGTTAAACTATTTTGTTCATTAAGCATGATTACAGACACAGACAGACGCACACATATTTTGTTGCACATAAGAGATTTGTACAATAAATGATAAGTGACAACATGCTTAAAACTTGTGTTTTTAAGATTTGATATATCATTGTCATGTTTCACTGTAATCATAATCATGTGTAATTGTCAAATATGATATATCTGTATAAATTAAGTTTTAAATTTGGCTAAATGTGATTTGAAAAGCTATAACAGTGATTTAGTATCACTTACATATCAATTCAAAACTACATAAAGCCATTAAACCATACAAAGCACTGTTCTATTAAAATGTGTAAGCCCATTAGTGGTATTCTACTGCCATCTAGTGGCTATAGTTGTAATTTTGTTGAAATAGAGGTGCATTTTTTTAAAGCTTTATAACTACTAAATTGCCTTTTTTTTGCTCAGTGTCCATGAACATATGCTTGTTTTGAATCATACGATACATAATTTTACTTAGGTTTGTGAATTTTTGTTTTATGTAAGTATTTGTAGACTTCTAATGTACACTAGATAAAAAGCATATTATGAAATGGCCCTGTTATAGCTGTCCAAATGCAAATGTTCAACATTTTTTTGATAATTACTGACCAAGAGAGTCTGGAGAATCGTACTGCACTGATTGTATTGAGTATGGGTGGAAAACCCAGGATGAGTTCACCAAAGTATGTTTTTTAAATGATCTCATATATTAAAAGAACAGTTTGATTTACAACAGTGGTCCTAGAGGCAAAGTTGTTCAGAATGAGGAGATCTATCATGTGATATGAAGATATAGTGTATATTTGAAGATATTGACGTTTAATTGGGTTTTAAGTTCTTTATACAATAGAAATATCATGTTTTTGACACCTTTTTAACTGTTATTGCGCCACCTATGGTCCGATCTTCATGAAACTTTGTATGCTTGTTCAGGGTCACTTGGTACATGTTGACACCCATTTTTGTAAAGTTTTGAGTTTTTGTTTAGTTTTTATAGGCTTTTGAGTATGTGTGGTCACACCCCCTTTTCTAAATTAGCCCATTATAGACAACCAAAAGACAAAATTCAACATTTTTTTGATAATTATTGATCTAGACAGTCCAGAGAATATTACTGCAGTGGTTTGATCCAGATCGGGCAAAAAACCTAGGACTAGTTCGCAAAAGTAGGTTTTTAACATATTTGTGAATAATTAATGAACGATTTGATTGACAGCAATGGTTCTTGAAGCAATTTTTCTCGACATGAGGAGATCTATCAAATGATATGCATATTGTGTGGATGTGTGAAACGCCGCGCGATTACAGAGCCAAAAACACTCGTTGGCGCCAACTAGTGGCCGATTTCTTTCAAAATTCTTACAGACCTTTAGGGCCGTGAGTCGAACATGCCCACCGAGTTTCGTTCTGATTGACCTCCGTTAACCTTGTCAAATAGGTCCTCAAAATTCATTGGCCAATGGCGGCCATGTTTTTTGAGATACGCCAATGTCCTCATAGACACTTGTGCCCCTTTGGTCCAAGAGACTGCATACCAATTTCGAAGTCGATCGGACTAACGGCTGTGTATTTATAGTCAATAATATGTTTTTTTCGTTTTATAGCGCCACCAAGTGTTCAAGCTCCGCAATTTTTTTGATTTGACCAAGGATCGAGCTTATACACATGTGTACCGAGTTTGGTGAAGATATCTCATTCCGTTCAAAAGTTATAGCCATTTTAGTAAAAGTGGCCCCGTCGGTATTGAACGTTTGTGTGGCCCTTTGCCACCTTGAGTGAAAAATTTTACTTTTTTTTGATAATTATTGATATTCAGTGTCCAGAGAATATTCCTGCACTGGTTTGGTTCTGATCGGGCGAAAAACCTAGGACTAGTTCGCAAAAGTAGGTTTCGGATTCACGTCCATTTTTCGGGGTCAACCGTGCGTCGCAGCTCAAAATTTCCGTAATACACTTTTGTTCGGCCTGACCCAAGGAACGCAACGATGTAAAGTTTTTGAGTCTACGACAAGCGGCTTACGAGATTATGGCCATAATGTCAAAAATTTTAGTTTTTTGCGCTGTAGCGCCACCTATGGTCCGATTGGGCTGATACTTTGATAGGTTCTCCTCGATTTTTGCTCTATCTTTTGACCAAGTTTCAAGTCTCTAGGCCTTACGGTTTGGGCTGCACGTTCAGTTTTACGGCGGAAAAATAATAATAATAAAAATCCTAACAATTACAATAGGGTTTCAGTGCTACGCACTCGAACCCCTAAATATAGCTGCAAGCAGCAATTAACGGGGTTCGAGTATTTAGGGCTTTATGGCTTCTATACTGTTAGGGTGTTGGCCAACATGAAATATATGGCTGACACCAGAACATATCCATTATGAAGAATACACTCACAAACAGAAACTTACATTGAAATGAAATGGTTAAACTGTTATGTTCATTAAGCATGATTACAGACACAGACAGATGCACACATATTTTGTTGCACCTAAGAGATTTGTTTAATAAATAAGTGAAAAAATGCTTAAGACTTGTGTTTTTAAGATTTGATATATCATTGACATGTTTCAGTGTAATCATAATCATGTGTAATTGTCAAATATGATATATCTGTATAAATTAAGTTTTAAGCTTTGGCTAAATGTGATTTGAAAAGTTATAACAGTGATTAAGTATCATTTACATATGAATTCAAAACTATATAAAGCCATTAAACCATACAAAGCACTGTTCTATTAATATGTGTAAGCCCATTAGTGGTATTCTACTGCCATCTAGTGGCTATAGTTGTAATTTTATTGAAATAGAGCTACATTGTTTGTAAGCTTTATAACTATTAAATTGCCTTTTTTTGCCCAGTGTCCATAAACATATGCTTTTTTGAATCATATGATGCATAATTTTACTTAGGTTTGTGAAATTTTGTTTTATTTTAGTATTTGTAGACTTTAATCTACACTAGATAAAAAAGCTTATTATGAAATGGCTCTGTTATAGCTGTCCAATTGCAAATCTTTAAAAAAAAATTGATAATTATTGACTAAGAGAGTCTGGAGAATTGTACTGCACTGATTTTATTGAGTATGGGTGGAAAACCCAGGACGAGTTCACTAAAGTATGTTTTTAAAATCATCTCACGTATTAAAAGAACAGTTTGATTGACAACATTGGTCCTAGAGGCAAAGTTGTTCAGAATGAGGAGATCTATCATATGATATGAAGATATAGTGTATATGTGAAGATATCGACGTTTAATTGGGTTTTTATTTCTATATACAGTAGAAATATCATGTTTTTTTCACCTTTTTAACTGTTATAGCGCCACCTATGGTCCGATCTTCATGAAACTGTGCATGCTTGTTGAGGGTAACCTGGTACATGTTGACACCCATTTTTGTAAATTGTTGAGTATTTGTTTAGTTTTTATAGGCTTTTGAGTATGTGTGGTCATACCCCCTTTTCTAAATTAGCCCATTATAGCCAACCAAAGGACAAAATTCAACATTTTTTTGATAATTATTGATCTAGAGAGTCCAGAGAATATTACTGCAGTGGTTTGATCCAGATCGGGCGAAAATCCTAGGACTAGTTCGCAAAAGTAGGTTTTTAACATATTTGTGAATAATTAATGAACGATTTGATTGACAGCAATGGTTCTTGAGTCAAAGTTTTTCGGCATGAGGGGATCTATCAAATGATATGCATATTGTGTGGATGTGTGAAACGCCGCGCGATTACAGAGCCAAAAACACTCGTTTGCGCCAACTAGTGGCCGATTTCTTTCAAAATTCTTACAGACCTTTAGGGTCGTGAGTCGAACATGCCCACCGAGTTTCGTTCTGATTGACCTCCGTTAACCTTGTCAAATAGGTGCTCAAACTTCATTGGCCAATGGCGGCCATGTTTTTTGAGATACGCCAATGTCCTCATAGACACTTGTGCCCCTTTGGTTCAAGTCACTGCATACCAATTTTCAAGTCGATCGGACTAATGGCTGTGTATTTATAACTGTTTATATGCTTTTTCCGCCTTATAGCGCCACCAAGTGGACAAGTTCCGCAATTTTTTTGATTTGACCAAAGATTAAGCTTATACACGTGTGTGTCGAGTTTTGTGAAGACATCTCATTCCATTCAAAAGTTATAGCCATTTTAGTAAAAGTGGCCCCGTCACTTTCGAACGTTTTGGTGGCCCTTTGCGACCGTGAGTCAAAAGTTCAACTTTTTTTTGATAATTATTGATATTCAGTGTCCAGAGAATATTTCTGCACTGGTTTGGTTCCGATCGGGCGAAAAACCTAGGACTAGTTCGCAAAAGTAGGTTTTGGACAAATTTCAAAATGGCGGAAAAATTTGCATACCGGAAATGAAATCGGAGATAGCCATTTTGTTTTGATTGAGCCAAGGATTCCAATGATATAAGACACTTGAGTCTAGGACAAACGGTTTAGGAGTTATGATAGGTTTCGCGTTTCGGTTCGCTATAGCGCCACCTATGGTCCGATTGGGCTGATTCTTTGTGAGGTTCTCCTCGATTTTTGCTCTATCATCTGACCAAGTTTCAAGTCTCTAGGCCTTACGGTTTGGGCTGCCCGTTCAGTTTTACGGCAGAAAAATAATAATAATAATAATAAAAACCTTAACAATTACAATAGGGATTCAGTGCTACGCACTCGAACCCCTAATTAAAGCTGCAAGCAGCATTGAGCGGGGTTCGAGTGTTTAAGGCCTTTACGGCGTCTATACCGTTAAGGTGTTGGCCAACACGAAATATATGGCTGACACCAGAACATATCCATTATGAAGAATTCACTGATAAACAGTAACTTACATTGAAATGAAATGGTTAAACTGTTATGTTCATTAAGCATGATTACACACACAGACAAATGCACACACATTTTGTTGCACGTAAGAGATTTCTTTAATAATATAACAGGTCCTTTTAAGAGTTTATATCCCATTTTCAGGTCTCACTGTAACCAAAATCAGGCTTAACTGTAAAAACAAATTTGTCTGTATGAACAAAATGGTAAATTTTGACAGCAGTGATCCTAGAGACAAAGTTTTTTAGAATGAGGCAATATGTCATATGATATGAAGATATAGTGTATATGTGAGTATATAGACGGTTTATTGTGATTTCAGTTAATTTACAATCGAAATATCATGTTTTTGACACCTTTTTAACTGTTATAGCGCCACCTGTGGTCCGATCTTCATGAAACTTCACATGCTTGTTAAGAGTCATTGGGTACATGTTGTCACCAATTTTTGTAAAGTTTTGAGTTTTTGTTTAGGTTCTATAGGCTTTTAAGTATATGTGGCCACGCCCCTTTTCTAAATGACCCTGTTATAGCCAACCAAAGGACAAAATTCAAAATTTTTTTGATAATTATTCATCTAGAGAGTCCAGAGAATATTACTGCAGTGGTTTGATGTAGATCGGGCAAAAAACCTAGGACTAGTTCGCAAAAGTAGGTTTTTAACATATTTGTGAATAATTAATGAACAATTTGATTGACAGCAATAGTTCTTGAGACAAAATTTCTTGGCATGAGGAGATCTATCAAATGATATGAATAATGTGTGGATGTGTGAAACGTCACGCGATTACAGAGCCAAAAAATCTTGTTAGCGCCAACTAGTGGCCGATTTCTTTCAAAATTCTTACAGACTTTTAGGAGCATGAGTCGAACATGCCCACCGAGTTTCATTCCGATCGACCTCCGTTAACCTTGTCAAATAGGTGCTCAAACTTCATTGGCCAATGGCGGCCATGTTTTTTGAGATACGCCAATGTCCTCATAGACACTTGTGCCCCTTTGGTCCAAGTCACTGCATACCAATTTTGAAGTCGATCGGACTAACGGCTGTGTATTTATAGTCAATAATATGCTTTTTCCGTTTTATAGCGCCACCAAGTGTTCAAGCTCTGCAATTTTTTTGATTTGACCAAGGATTGAGCTTTTACACATGTGTACCGAGTTTGGTGAAGATATCTCATTCCATTCAAAAGTTATAGCCATTTTAGTAAAAGTGGCCCCGTCAGTATTGAACGTTTTGGTGGCCCTTTGCGACCGTGAGTCAAATATTTTACTTTTTTTTGATAATTATTGATATTCAGTGTCCAGAGAATATTTCTGCACTGGTTTGGTTCAGATCGGGCGAAAAACCTAGGACTAGTTCGCAAAAGTAGGTTTCGGACAAACGTCCAGTTTTCGGGGTCAAGCGTACGTCGCAGCTCAAAAATTTCGCAATACACTTTTGTTCGGCCTGAACCAAGGAACGCAACGATGTAAAGTTTTTGATTCTACGACAAACGGTTTACGAGATTATGGCCAAAATGTCAAAAAATTTGTTTTTTTGCGCTGTAGCGCCACCTATGGTCCGATTAGGCTCATTCTTTTTTCAGGATGTCCCCACAGGGAGCTCTACCTTCTGGCCAAGTTTCAAGTCTCTAGGCCTTACGGTTTGGGCTGCACGTTCAGTTTTAGGAAAAAAAAAAAAGATTATTTTAGCGATTACAAATAAACAATATAGCTGCAAGCAGCAATTAACGGGGTTCGAGTATTTAAGGGCTTTATGGCTTCTATACCGTTAGGGTGTTGGCCAACACGAAATATATGGCTGACACCAGAACATATCCATTATGAAGAATTCAATCACAAACAGGAACATACACAGAAATGAAATGGTTAAAGTATTGTGTTCATTAAGCATGATTACATACACAGACAGATGCACACATATTTTGTTGCACATAAGAGATTTGTACAATAAATGATAAGTGACAACATGCTTTAGACTTGTGTTTTTAAGATTTGATATATCATTGTCATGTTTCACTGTAATCATAATCATGTGTAATTGTCAAATATGATATATCTGTATAAATTAACTTTTAAACTTTGGCTAAATGTGATTTGAAAAGTAATATCAGTGATTTAGTATAATTTACATATAAATTCACAACTATATAAAGCCATTAAACCATACAAAGCACTGTTCTGGTAAATCTGTATGTGTAAGCCCATTAGTGGTATTCTACTGCCATCTAGTGGCTATAGTTGTAATTTTGTTGAAATAGAGGTTCATTGTTTTAAGCTTTATAATTATTAAATTGCTTTTTTTTGCTCAGTGTCCATAAACATATGCTTGTTTTGAATCATATGATACATAATTTTACTTAGGTTTGTGAATTTTTGTTTTATTTTAGTATTTGTAGACTTTAATCTACACTAGATAAAAAGCATATTATGAAATGGCTCTGTTATAGCTGTCCAAATGCAAATGTTCAACATTTTTTGATAATTACTGACCAAGAGAGTCTGGAGAATTGTACTGCACTGATTTTATTGAGTATGGTTTGAAAACCCAGGACGAGTTCACCAAAGTAGGTTTTTAAAATTATCTCACGTATTAAAAGAACAGTTTGATTTACAACAGTGGTCCTTGAGGCAAAGTTGTTCAGAATGAGCAGATCTATCATGTGATATGAAGATATAGTGTATATGTGAAGATATTGACGTTTAATTGAGTTTTTAGTTCTATATATAATAGAAATATCATGTTTTTGAAACCTTTTTAACTGTTACAGCGCCACCTATGTTCCGATGGTCATGAAACTTTGCATGCTTGTTAAAGATCATCTGCTACATGTTGTCACCCATTTTTGGAAAGTTTTGAGTTTTTGTTTAGGTTTTATTGGCTTTTGGATATATATTACCACGCCCCCTTCACTAAATGAGCCAATTATAGCCAACCAAAAGACAAAATTCAACATTTTTTTGATAATTATAGATCTAGAGAGTCCAGAGAATATTACTGCAGTGGTTTGATCCAGATCGGGCAAAAAACCTAGGACTAGTTCGCAAAAGTAGGTTTTTAACAAATGTGTGAATAATTAATGAATGATTTGATTGACAGCAATGGTTCTTGAAGAAATTTTTCTCGGCATGAGGAGATCTATCAAATGATATGTATTTTGTGTGAATGAGTGAAACGCCGCGCGATTACAGAGCCAAAAAACTTGTTAGCGCCAACTAGTGGCCGATTTCTTTCAAAATTCTTGCAGACCTTTAGGGCCGTGAGTCGAACATGCTCACCGAGTTTCGTTCTGATTGACCTCCGTTAACCTTGACAAATAGGTGCTCAAACTTCAATTGCCAATGGCGGCCATGTTTTTTGAGATACGCCAATGTCCTCATAGATACTTGTGGCCCTTTGGCCCAAGACACTGCATACCAATTTTCAAGTCGATCGGACTAACGGCTGTGTATTTATAGCTGTTTATATGTCTTCTCCGCCTTATAGCGCCACCAAGCGGACAAGCTCCGCAATTTTTTTGATTTGACCAAAGATTCAGCTTATACACGTGTGTGTCGAGTTTGGTGAAGATATCTCATTCCATTCAAAAGTTATAGCCATTTTAGTAAAAGTGGCCCCGTCACTTTCGAACGTTTTTGTGGCCCTTTGCGACCGTGAGTCAAAAGTTCAACTTTTTTTTGATAATTATTGATATTCAGTGTCCAGAGAATATTTCTGCACTGGTTTGGTTCCGATCGGGCGAAAAACCTAGGACTAGTTCGCAAAAGTAGGTTTTGGACAAATTTCAAAATGGCGGAAAAATTTGCATACCGGAAATGAAATCGGAGATAGCCATTTTGTTTTGATTGAGCCAAGGATTCCAGTGCTATAAGACACTTGAGTCTAGGACAAACGGTTTAGGAGTTATGATAGGTTTCGCGTTTCGGTTCGCTATAGCGCCACCTATGGTCCGATTGGGCTGATTCTTTGTGAGGTTCTCCTCGATTTTTGCTCTATCATCTGACCAAGTTTCAAGTCTCTAGGCCTTACGGTTTGGGCTGCCCGTTCAGTTTTACGGCAGAAAAATAATAATAATTAAAGCTGCAAGCAGCATTGAGCGGGGTTCGAGTATTTAAGGCCTTTTTCGGCTTTTACGCTGTTAGGGTGCAGGCCAATATTAAATAATTGACATATCATATGAAGATGTAGTGTTTGAGTGAATGTATGAGCATTTTTTTATTGTAGCAATTTCAGGTCATTTAATATAGAATTTTCATATTTTGGACACCTTTTTAACTGTTATAGCGCCACCTATGGTCCAATCTTCATGAAACTTTGCATGCTTATTAAGGGTCATCTGGTACACGTTTTCACCAATTTTTGTAAAGTTTTGAGTTTTTGTTTAGTTTTTATAGGCTTTTGAGTACGTATGGTCACACCCCCTTTTCTAAATTAGCCCATTATAGCCAACCAAAGGACAAAATTCAACATTTTTTCGATAATTATTGATGAAGAGAGTCCAGAGAATATTACTGCAGTGGTTTGATCGAGATCGGGCGAAAAACCTAGGACTAGTTCGCAAAAGTAGGTTTTTAACATATTTGTGAATAATTAATGAACGATTTGATTGACAGCAATGGTTCTTGAGGCAAAGTTTCTCGGCATGAGGAGGTCTATCAAATGATATGTATCTTGTGTGGATGAGTGAAACGCCGCGCGATTACAGAGCCAAAAAACTCGTTAGCGCCAACTAGTGGCCGATTTCTTTCAAAATTCTTACAGACCATTCGGGGCATGAGTCAAACATGCCCACCGAGTTTGGTTCCGATCGACCTCCGTTAACCTTGTCAAATAGGTGCTCAAATTTCATTGGCCAATGGCGGCCATGTTTTTTGAGATACGCCAATGTCCTCATATACACTTGCGCCCCTTTGGTCCAAGAGACTGCATACCAATTTTGAAGTCGATCGGACTAACGGCTGTGTATTTATAGTCAATAATATGTTTTTTCCGTTTTATAGCGCCACCAAGTGTTCAAGCTCCGCAATTTTTTTGGATTTGACCAAGGATCGAGCTTATACACATGTGTACCGAGTTTGGTGAAGATATCTCATTCCGTTCAAAAGTTATAGCCATTTTAGTAAAATTGACCCCTCACTTTCGAACGTTTTGGTGGTCCTTTACGACCGTGAGTGAAAAATTCAACTTTTTTTTGATAATTATTGATATTCAGTGTCCAGAGAATTTTTCTGCACTGGTTTGGTTCCGATCGGTTGAAAATCCTAGGACTAGTTCGCAAAAGTAGGTTTCGGACATACGTCCAGTTTTCGTGGTCAACCGTGCGTTGCAGCTCAAAAATTTCGTAATACACTTTTCTTCGGCCTGACCCAAGGAACGCAACGATGTAAAGTTTTTGAGTCTACGACAAGCGGTTTACGAGATTATGGCCAAAATGTCAAAAATTTTAGTTTTTTGCGCTGTAGCGCCACCTATGGTCCGATTGGGCTGATACTTTGATAGGTTCTCCTCGATTTTTGCTCTATCTGCTGACCAAGTTTCAAGTCTCTAGCACTTACGGTTTGGGCTGCACGTTCAGTTTTACGGCAGAAAAAAAATAATAATAATAATAATAATAATAAAAATCCTAACAAAAACAATAGGGTTTCAGTGCTACGCACTCGAACCCCTAATTAAAGCTGCAAGCAGCATTGAGCGGGGTTCGAGTATTTAAGGCCTTTACGGCTTCTATACCATTAGGGTGTTGGCCAACATGATATAAATGGCTGACACCAGAACATATCCATTACGAAGAATACACTCACAAACAGAAACATACACAGAAATGAAATGGTTAAACTATTGTGTTCATTAAGCATGATTACAGACACAGACAGATGCACACATATTTTGTTGCACATAAGAGATTTGTATAATAAATGATAAGTGACAAAATGCTTAAGACTTGTGTTTTTAAGATTTGATATATCATTGTCATGTTTCACTGTAATCATAATCATGTGTAATTGTCAAATATGATATATCTGTATAAATTAAGCTTTAAACTTTGGCTAAATGTAATTTGAAAAGTTATAACAGTGATTTAGTATCATTTACATATAAATTCAAAACTATATAAAGCCATTAAACCATACATAGCACTGCTCTAATAATATGTGTGAGCCCATTAGTGGTATTCTACTGCCATCTAGTGGCTATAGTTGTAATTTTGTTGAAATAGGGGTGCATTTTTTTAAAGCTTTATAACTACTAAATTGCCTTTTTTTTTTTGCTCAGTGTCCATGAACATATGCTTGTTTTGAATCATATGATACATAATTTTACTTAGGTTTGTGAATTTTTGTTTTATTTTAGTATTTGTAGACTTTAATCTACACTAGATAAAAAGCATATTATGAAATGGCTCTGTTATAGCTGTCCAAATGCAAATTTTCAACATTTTTTTTGATAATTACTGACCAAGAGAGTCTGGAGAATTGTACTGCACTGATTTTATTGAGTATGGGTTGAAAACCCAGGACGAGTTCACCAAAGTATGTTTTTAAAATGATCTCACGTATTAAAAGAACAGTTTGATTTACAACAGTGGTCCTTGAGGCAAAGTTGTTCAGAATGAGCAGATCTATCATGTGATATGAAGACATAGTGAATATGTGAAAATATTGACGTTTAATTTAGTTTTTAGTTCTATATACAATAGAAATATCATGTTTTTGACACCTTTTTAACTGTTATAGCGCCACCTATAGTCCGATCGTCATGAAACTATGCATGCTTGTTAAGGGTCATCTGCTACATGTTGTCACCCATTTTTGTAAAGTTTTGAGTTTTTGTTTAGGTTTTATAGGCTTTTGGATATATGTTGCCATGCCCCCTTTACTAAATGAGCCCATTATAGCCAACCAAAGGACAAAATTCAACATTTTTTTGATAATTATTGATCTAGAGAGTCCAGAGAATATTACCGCAGTGGTTTGATCCAGATTGGGCGAAAAACCTAGGACTAGTTCGCAAAAGTAGGTTTTTAACATATTTATGAATAATTAATGAAGGATTTGATTGACAGCAATGGTTCTTGAGGCAAAGTTTCTCGGCATGAGGAGATCTATCAAATGATATGTATCTTGTGTGGATGAGTGAAACGCCGCGCGATTACAGAGCCAAAAAACTCGTTAGCGCCAACTAGTGGCCGATTTCTTTCAAAATTCTTACAGACCTTTAGGGGCATGAGTCGAACATGCCCACCGAGTTTCGTTCCGATCGACCTCCGTTAACCTTGTCAAATAGGTGCTCAAATTTCATTGGCCAATGGCGGCCATGTTTTTTGAGATATGCCAATGTCCTCATAGACACTTGTGCCCCTTTGGTCCAAGAGACTGCATACCAATTTCGAAGTCGATCGGACTAACGGCTGTGTATTTATAGTCAATAATATGTTTTTTTCGTTTTATAGCGCCACCAAGTGTTCAAGCTCCGCAATTTTTTTTGATTTGACCAAGGATCGAGCTTATACACATGTGTTCCGAGTTTGGTGAAGATATCTCATTCCGTTCAAAAGTTATAGCCATTTTAGTAAAAGTGGCCCCGTCGGTTACGGACGTTTTGGTGGCCCTTTGCGACCATGAGTCAAAAATTCCACTTTTTTTTGATAATTATTGATATTCAGTGTGCAGAGAATATTCCTGCACTGGTTTGGTTCCGATCGGGCAAAAAACCTAGGACTAGTTCGCAAAAGTAGGTTTCGGACATACGTCCATTTTGCGGGAAAACGGTGCGTCCTAGAGAAAAAAAGTCGCCTTTGCACTTTTGTCCGGGCTGACCCAAGGATCACAAGGATGTAAAGTTTTTGAGTCTACGGCAAGCGGTTTACGAGAAAAAGCCAAAAAACTAAAAAAAATTAGTTTTTTGCGCTGTAGCGCCACCTTTAGTCCGATTGGGGCGAGTCTTTGGATTATCCATTCTGGCCGCAGTCACCACAATCTGACCAAGTTTCAAGTCTCTAGGCCTTACGGTTTGGGCTGCACATTCAGTTTTAGGGCAGAATAATAATAATAATAATAATAATAATAATAATTAAAGCTGCAAGCAGCATTTAGCGGGGTTCGAGTGTTTGAGGCCTTTATGGCTTCTATACTGTTAGGTTGTTGGCCAACATGAAATATATGGCTGACACCAGAACACATCCACGATGGAGAATACTCTGACAAACAAAAACATACACAGAAATGAAATGGTTAAACTATTATGTTCATTAAGCATGATTACACACACAGACAGATGCACACACATTTTGTTGAACGTAAGAGATTTCTTTAATAATATAACAGGTCCTTTTAAGAGTTTATATCCCATTTTCAGGTCTCACTGTAACCAAAATCTGGCTTAACTCTAAAAACAAATATGTCTGTATGAACAAAATGGTAAATTTTGACAGCAGTGATCCTAGAGACAAAGTTTTTTAGAATGAGGAAATCTGTCATATGATATGCAGATATAGAGTATATGTGATTATATAGACGTTTTATTGTGATTTCAGTTCATTTACAATAGAAATATCATGTTTTTGACACCTTTTTAACTGTTATAGCACCACCTATGGTCCGATCTTCATGAAACTTTACATGCTTGTTAAGAGTCATTGGGTACATGTTGTCACCAATTTTTGTAAAGTGTTGAGTTTTTGTTTAGGTTCTATAGGCTTTTGAGTATATGTGGCCACGCCCGTTTCATAAATGACCCTGTTATAGCCAACCAAAGGACAAAATTCAACATTTTTTTGATAATTATTCATCTAGAGAGTCCAGAGAATATTACTACAGTGGTTTGATCTAGATCGGGCAAAAAACCTAGGACTAGTTCGCAAAAGTAGGTTTCGGCTTCACGTCCATTTTTCGGGGTCAACCGTGCGTCGCAACTCAAAAATTTTGTAATACACTTTTGTTCGGCCTGACCCAAGGAACGCAACGATGTAAAGTTTTTCAGTCTACGACAAACGGTTTACGAGATTATGGCCAAAATGTCGAAAAAAATGTTTTTTTGCGCTCTAGCGCCACCTATGGTCCGATTAGGCTCATTCTTTTTTCAGGATGTCCCCACAGGGAGCTCTACCTTCTGGCCAAGTTTCAAGTCTCTAGGTCTTACGGTTTGGGCTGCACGTTCAGTTTTAGGAAAAAAAAAAAGATTATTTTAGCGATTACAAATAAACATTAAAGCTGCAAGCAGCATTGAGCGGGGTTCGAGTATTTGAGGCCTTTTTCGGCTTTTACGCTGTTAGGGTGCAGGCCAACATCAAATAAATGACATATCATATGAAGACGTAGTGTTTGAGTGAATATATGAGCAATTTTTTATTGTAGCAATTTCAGGCCATTTAATATAGAATTTTCATATTTTGGACACCTTTTTAACTGTTATAGCGCCACCCATGGTCCGATCTTCATGAAACTTTGCATGCTTGTTGAGGGTCCCCTCGCACATGTTGACACCAATTTTTGTAAAGTTTTGAGTTTTTGTTTAGTTTTTATAGGCTTTTGAGTATGTGTGGTCACTCCCCTTTTTCTAAATTAGCCCATTATAGGCAACCAAAGGACAAAATTCAACATTTTTTTGATAATTATTGATCTAGAGAGTCCAGAGAATATTACTGCAGTGGTTTGATCGAGATCGGGCGAAAAACCTAGGACTAGTTCGCAAAAGTAGGTTTTTAACATATTTGTGAATAATTAATGAACGATTTGATTGACAGCAATGGTTCTTGAGGCAAAGTTTCTCGGCATGAGAGGATCTATCAAACGATATGTATCTTGTGTGAATGAGTGAAACGCCGCGCGATTACAGAGCCAAAAAAGTCGTTAGCGCCAACTAGTGGCCGATTTCTTTCAAAATTCCTACATACCTTTAGGGCCATGAGTCAAACATGCCCACCGAGTTTGGTTCCGATCGACCTCCGTTAACCTTGTCAAATAGGTGCTCAAACTTCATTGGCCAATGGCGGCCATGTTTTTTGAGATACGCCAATGTCCTCATAGACACTTGTGCCCCTTTGGTCCAAGTCACTGCATACCAATTTTCAAGTCGATCGGACTAACGGCTGTGTATTTATAGTCAATAATATGTTTTTTCCGTTTTATAGCGCCACCAAGTGTTCAAGCTGCGCAACTTTTTTGATTTGACCAAGGATCGAGCTTATACACATGTGTACCGAGTTTGGTGAAGATATCTCATTTCGTTCAAAAGTTATAGCCATTTTAGTAAAATTGACCCCTAACTTTCGAACGTTTTGGTGGCCCTTTATGACCATGAGTCAAAAATTCAACTTTTTTTTGATAATTATTGATATTCAGTGTCCAGAGAATATTCCTGCACTGGTTTGGTTCTGATCGGGTGAAAAACCTAGGACTAGTTCGCAAAAGTAGGTTTCGGATTCACGTCCATTTTTCGGGGTCAATCGTGCGTCGCAGCTCAAAAATTTCGTAATACACTTTTCTTCGGCCTGACCCAAGGATCGCAGCGATGTAAAGTTTTTGAGTCTACGACAAGCGGTTTACGAGATTATGGCCAAAATGTCCAAAATTTTAGTTTTTTGCGCTGTAGCGCCACCTATGGTCCGATTGGGCTGATACTTTGATAGGTTCTCCTCGATTTTTGCTCTATCTTCTGACCAAGTTTCAAGTCTCTAGGCCTTACGGTTTGGGCTGCACGTTCAGTTTTACGGCAGAAAAATAATAATAATAATAATAATTAAAGCTGCAAGCAGCATTGAGCGGGGTTCGAGTATTTAAGGCCTTTTTCGGCTTTTACGCTGTTAGGGTGCAGGCCAACATCAAATAAATGACATATCATATGAAGATATAGTGTTTGAGTGAATATATGAGCATTTTTTTATTGTAGCAATTTCAGGCCATTTAATATGGAATTTTCATATTTTGGACACCTTTTTAACTGTTATAGCGCCACCTATGGTGCGATCATCATGAAACTTTGCATGCTTGTCGATGGTCACCTCGTACATGTTGACACCAATTTTTGTAAAGTTTTGAGTTTTTGTTTAGCTTTTATAGGCTTTTGAGTATGTGTGGTCATAACCCTTTTTCTAAATTAGCCCATTATAGCCTACCAAAGGACAAAATTCAACATTTTTTTTGATAATTATTGATCTGGAGAGTCCAGAGAATATTACTGCAGTGGATTGATCCAGATCGGGCGAAAAACCTAGGACTAGTTCGCAAAAGTAGGTTTTTAACATATTTGTGAATAATTAATGAAGGATTTGATTGACAGCAATGGTCCTTGAGGCAAAGTTTCTCGGCATGAGTAGATCTATCAAACGATATGTATCTTGTGTGAATGAGTGAAACGCCGCGCGATAACAGAGCCAAAAAAGTCGTTAGCGCCAACTAGTGGCCGATTTCTTTCAAAATTCTTACAGACTTTTAGGGCCATGAGTCAAACATGCCCACCGAGTTTGGTTCCGATCGACCTCCGTTAACCTTGTCAAATGGGTGCTCAAACTTCATTGGCCAATGGCGGCCATGTTTTTTGAGATACGCCAATGTCCTCATAGACACTTGTGCCCCTTTGGTCCAAGTCACTGCATACCAATTTTCAAGTCGATCGGACTAACGGCTGTGTATTTATAGTCAATAATATGTTTTTTCCGTCTTATAGCGCCACCAAGTGATCAAGCTCCGCAATTTGTTTTGATTTGACCAAGGATCGAGCTTATACACATGTGTACCGAGTTTGGTGAAGATATCTCATTCCGTTCAAATATAATAGCCATTTTAGTAAAATTGACCCCTCACTTTCGAACGTTTTGGTGGTCCTTTACGACCGTGAGTGAAAAATTCAACTTTTTTTTGATAATTATTGATATTCAGTGTCCAGAGAATATTCCTGCACTGGTTTGGTTCCGATCGGGTTAAAAACCTAGGACTAGTTCGCAAAAGTAGGTTTCGGATTCACGTCCATTTTTCGGGGTCAACCGTGCGTCGCAACTCAAAAATTTCGTAATACACTTTTGTTCGGCTTGACCCAAGGATCGCAGCGATGTAAAGTTTTTGAGTCTACGACAAGCGGTTTACGAGATTATGGCCAAAATGTCAAAAATTTTAGTTTTTTGCGCTGTAGCGCCACCTATGGTCCGATTGGGCTGATACTTTGATAGGTTCTCCTCGATTTTTGCTCTATCTTCTGACCAAGTTTCAAGTCTCTAGCACTTACGGTTTGGGCTGCACGTTCAGTTTTACGGCAGAAAAATAATAATAATAATAATAATAATAATAATAATAATAATAAAAATCCTAACAAAAACAATAGGGATTCAGTGCTACGCACTCGAACCCCTAATTAAAGCTGCAAGCAGCATTTACCGGGGTTCGAGTATTTAAGGCCTTTACGGCGTCTATACCGTTAAGGTGTTGGCCAACATGAAATATATGGCTGACACCAGAACATATCCATTACGAAGAATACACTCACAAACAGAAACTTTCATTGAAATGAAATGGTTAAACTATTGTGTTCATTAAGCATGATTACAGACACAGACAGATGCACACATATTTTGTTGCACATACGAGATTTGTACAATAAATGATAAGTGACAACATGCTTAAAACTTGTGTTTTTAAGATTTGATATATCATTGTCATGTTTCACTGTAATCATAATCATGTGTAATTGTCAAATATGATATATCTGTATAAATTAAGTTTTAATCTTTGGCTAAATGTGAATTGAAAAGTTATAACAGTGATTTAGTATCATTTACATATGAATTAAAAACTATATAAAGCCATTAAGCCCTACAAAGCACTGTTCTATTAACATGTGTAAGCCCATTAGTGGTATTCTACTGCCATCTAGTGGCTATAGTTGTAATTTTACTGAAATAGAGGTGCATTGTTTTTAAGCTTTATAACTATTAAATTGCCTTTTTTTGCCCAGTGTCCATAAACATATGCTTGTTTTGAATCATATGATGCATAATTTTACTTAGGTTTGTGAATTTTTGTTTTATTTTAGTATTTGTAGACTTTAATCTACACTGGATAAAAATTATATTATGAAATGGTTCTGTTATAGCTGTCCAAATGCAAATGTTCAACATTTTTTTGATAATTATTGACTAAGAGAGTCTGGAGAATTGTACTGCATTGATTTTATTGAGTATGGGTTGAAAACCCAGGAGGAGTTCACCAAAGTATGTTTTTAAAATTATTATACGTATTAAAAGAACAGTTTGATTGACAACATTGGTCCAAGAGACAAAGTTGTTCAGAATGAGGAGATCTATCATGTGATATGAAGATATAGTGTATATGTGAAGATATTGACGTTTAATTGGGTTTTTAGTTCTATATACAGTAGAAATATCATGTTTTTGACACCTTTTTAACTGTTATAGCGCCAACTATTGTCCGATCTTCATGAAACTTTGCATGCTTGTTAAGGGTCATCTGCTACATGTTGTCACCCATTTCTGTAAAGTTTTGAGTTTTTGTTTAGGTTTTATAGGCTATTGGATATATATTGCCACGCCCCCTTTATTAATGAGCCCATTATAGCCAACCAAAGGACAAAATTCAACATTTTTTTGATAATTATTGATCTAGAGAGTCCAGAGAATATTACTGCAGTGGTTTGATCCAGATCGGGCGAAAATCCTAGGACTAGTTCGCAAAAGTAGGTTTTTAACATATTTGTGAATAATTAATGAACGATTTGATTGACAGCAATGGTTCTTGAGTCAAAGTTTCTCGGCATGAGGGGATCTATCAAATGATATGCATATTGTGTGGATGTGTGAAACACCGAGCGATTACAGAGCCAAAAACCCTCGTTAGCGCCAACTAGTGGCCGATTTCTTTCAAAATTCTTACAGACCTTTAGGGCCGTGAGTCGAACATGCCCACCGAGTTTCGTTCTGATTAACCTCCGTTAACCTTGTCAAATAGGTGCTCAAACTTCATTGGCCAATGGCGGCCATGTTTTTTGAGATACGCCAATGTCCTCATAGACACTTGTGCCCCTTTGGTCCAAGTCACTGCATACCAATTTTCAAGTCGATCGGACTAATGGCTGTGTATTTATAACTGTTTATATGCTTTTTCCGCCTTATAGCGCCACCAAGTGGACAAGCTCCGCAATTTTTTTGATTTGACCAAAGATTAAGCTTATGCACGTGTGTGTCGAGTTTTGTGAAGATATCTCATTCCATTCAAAAGTTATAGCCATTTTAGTAAAAGTGGCCCCGTCACTTTCGAACGTTTTGGTGGCCCTTTGCGACCGTGAGTGAAAAGTTCAACTTTTTTTTGATAATTATTGATAATCAGTGTCCAGAGAATATTTCTGCACTGGTTTGGTTCCGATCGGGCGAAAAACCTAGGACTAGTTCGTAAAAGTAGGTTTTGGACAAATTTCAAAATGGCGGAAAAATTTGCATACCGGAAATGAAATCGGAGATAGCCATTTTGTTTTGATTGAGCCAAGGATTCCAATGATATAAGACACTTGAGTCTAGGACAAACGGTTTAGGAGTTATGATAGGTTTCGCGTTTCGGTTCGCTATAGCGCCACCTATGGTCCGATTGGGCTGATTCTTTGTGAGGTTCTCCTCGATTTTTGCTCTATCATCTGACCAAGTTTCAAGTCTCTAGGCCTTACGGTTTGGGCTGCCCGTTCAGTTTTACGGCAGAAAAATAATAATAATAATAATAATAATAATAATAAATATAGCTGCAAGCAGCAATTAACGGGGTTCGAGTATTTAAGGGCTTTATGGCTTCTATACTGTTAGGGTGTTGGCCAACATGAAATATATGGCTGACACCAGAACATATCCATTATGAAGAATACACTCACAAACAGAAACTTACATTGAAATGAAATGGTTAAACTGTTATGTTCATTAAGCATGATCACAAACAGACAGATGCACACATATTTTGTTGTACATTTGAGATTTGTTTAATAAATAAGTGACAAAATGCTTAAGACTTGTGTTTTTAAGATTTGATATATCATTGACATGTTTCAGTGTAATCATAATCATGTGTAATTGTCAAATATGATATATCTGTATAAATTAAGTTTTAAGCTTTGGCTAAATGTGATTTGAAAAGTTATAACAGTGATTAAGTATCATTTACATATGAATTCAAAACTATATAAAGCCATTAAACCATACAAAGCACTGTTCTATTAATATGTGTAAGCCCATTAGTGGTCTTCTACTGCCATCTAGTGGCTATAGTTGTAATTTTATTGAAATAGAGGTACATTGTTTGTAAGCTTTATAACTATTAAATTGCCTTTTTTTTGCCCAGTGTCCATAAACATATGCTTTTTTGAATCATATGATGCATAATTTTACTTAGGTTTGTGAAATTTTGTTTTATTTTAGTATTAGTAGACTTTAATCTACACTAGATAAAAAGCTTAGTATGAAATGGCCCTGTTATAGCTGTCCAAATGCAAATCTTTAACATTTGTTTGATAATTATTGACTAAGAGAGTCAGGAGAATTGTACTGCACTGATTTTATTGAGTATGGGTGGAAAACCCAGGACGAGTTCACTAAAGTATGTTTTTAAAATCATCTCACGTATTAAAAAAACAGTTTGATTGACAACATTGGTCCTAGAGGCAAAGTTGTTCAGAATGAGGAGATCTATCATATGATATGAAGATATAGTGTATATGTGAATATTGGACGTTTCATTGGGTTTTTAGTTCTTTATACAATAGAAATATCATGTTTTTGACACCTTTTTAACTGTTATAGCGCCACCTATGGTCCGATCTTCATGAAACTTTGCATGCTTGTTGAAGGTCACCTGGTACATGTTGACACCCATTTTTGTAAAGTTTTGAGTTTTTGTTTAGTTTTTATAGGCTTTTGAGTATGTGTGGTCACACCACCTTTTCTAAATTAGCCCATTATAGCCAACCAAAGGACAAAATTCAACATTTTTTTGATAATTATTGATCTAGAGAGTCCAGAGAATATTACTGCAGTGGTTTGATCCAGATCGGGCGAAAAACCTAGGACTAGTTCGCAAAAGTAGGTTTTTAACATATTTGTGAATAATTAATGAACGATTTGATTGACAGCAATAGTTCTTGAAGCAATTTTTCTCGGCATGAGGAGATCTATCAAATGATATGCATATTGTGTGGATGAGTGAAACGCTGCGCGATTACAGAGCCAAAAAACTCGTTAGCGCCAACTAGTGGCCGATTTCTTTCAAAATTCTTACAGAACATTAGGGGCGTGAGTCAAACATGGCCACCGAGTTTCGTTCCGATCGACCTCCGTTAACCTTGTCAAATAGGTGCTCAAACTTCATTGGCCAATGGCGGCCATGTTTTTTGAGATACGCCAATGTCCTCATAGACACTTGTGCCCCTTTGGTCCAAGAGACTGCATACCAATTTTGAAGTCGATCGGACTAACGGCTGTGTATTTATAGTCAATAATATGTTTTTTCCGTTTTATAGCGCCACCAAGTGTTCAAGCTCCGCAATTTTTTTGATTTGACCAAGGATCGAGCTTATACACATGCGTACCGAGTTTGGTGAAGATATCTCATTCCGTTCAAAAGTTATAGCCATTTTAGTAAAAGTGGCCCCGTCGGTTACGGACGTTTTGGTGGCCCTTTGCGACCATGAGTCAAAAATTCCACTTTTTTTTGATAATTATTGATATTCAGTGTGCAGAGAATATTCCTGCACTGGTTTGGTTCCGATCGGGCAAAAAACCTAGGACTAGTTCGCAAAAGTAGGTTTCGGACATACGTCCATTTTGCGGGAAAACGGTGCGTCCTAGAGAAAAAAAGTCGCCTTTACACTTTTGTCCGGGCTGACCCAAGGATCACAAGGATGTAAAGTTTTTGAGTCTACGGCAAGCGGTTTACGAGAAAAAGCCCAAAAACTCAAAAATTTTTGTTTTTTGCGCTGTAGCGCCACCCATAGTCCGATTGGGGCGAGTCTTTGGATTATCCATTCTGGCCGCAGTCCCCACAATCTGACCAAGTTTCAAGTCTCTAGGCCTTACGGTTTGGGCTGCACATTCAGTTTTAGGGCAGAATAATAATAATAATAATAATAATAATAATAATAAAAATCCTAACAAAAACAATAGGGATTCAGTGCTACGCACTCGAACCCCTAAAAATCCTAACAAAAACAATAGGGATTCAGTGCTACGCACTCGAACCCCTAAATATAGCTGCAAGCAGCAATTAACGGGGTTCGAGTATTTAAGGGCTTTACGGCTTCTATACCGTTAGGGTGTTGGCCAACACAAAATATATGGCTGACACCAGAACATATCCATTATGAAGAATTCAATCACAAACAGGAACATACACAGAAATGAAATGGTTAAAGTATTGTGTTCATTAAGCATGATTACATACACAGACAGATGCACACATATTTTGTTGCACATAAGAGATTTGTACAATAAATGATAAGTGACAACATGCTTTAGACTTGTGTTTTTAAGATTTGATATATCATTGTCATGTTTCACTGTAATCATAATCATGTGTAATTGTCAAATATGATATATCTGTATAAATTAACTTTTAAACTTTGGCTAAATGTGATTTGAAAAGTAATATCAGTGATTTAGTATCATTTACGTATAAATTCACAACTATATAAAGCCATTAAACCATACAAAGCACTGTTCTGGTAAATCTGTATGTGTAAGCCCATTAGTGGTATTCTACTGCCATCTAGTGGCTATAGTTGTAATTTTGTTGAAATAGAGGTTCATTGTTTTAAGCTTTATAATTATTAAATTGCTTTTTTTTGCTCAGTGTCCATAAACATATGCTTGTTTTGAATCATATGATACATAATTTTACTTAGGTTTGTGAATTTTTGTTTTATTTTAGTATTTGTAGACTTTAATCTACACTAGATAAAAAGCATATTATGAAATGGCTCTGTTATAGCTGTCCAAATGCAAATGTTCAACATTTTTTTGATAATTACTGACCAAGAGAGTCTGGAGAATTGTACTGCACTGATTTTATTGAGTATGGTTTGAAAACCCAGGACGAGTTCACCAAAGTATGTTTTTAAAATTATCTCACGTATTAAAAGAACAGTTTGATTTACAACAGTGGTCCTTGAGGCAAAGTTGTTCAGAATGAGCAGATCTATCATGTGATATGAAGATATAGTGTATATGTGAAGATATTGACGTTTAATTGAGTTTTTAGTTCTATATATAATAGAAATATCATGTTTTTGAAACCTTTTTAACTGTTACAGCGCCACCTATGTTCCGATGGTCATGAAACTTTGCATGCTTGTTAAAGATCATCTGCTACATGTTGTCACCCATTTTTGGAAAGTTTTGAGTTTTTGTTTAGGTTTTATTGGCTTTTGGATATATATTACCACGCCCCCTTCACTAAATGAGCCAATTATAGCCAACCAAAAGACAAAATTCAACATTTTTTTGATAATTATAGATCTAGAGAGTCCAGAGAATATTACTGCAGTGGTTTGATCCAGATCGGGCAAAAAACCTAGGACTAGTTCGCAAAAGTAGGTTTTTAACAAATGTGTGAATAATTAATGAATGATTTGATTGACAGCAATGGTTCTTGAAGCAATTTTTCTCGGCATGAGGAGATCTATCAAATGATATGCATATTGTGTGGATGTGTGAAACGCCGCGTGATTACAGAGCCAAAAAACTCGTTAGCGCCAACTAGTGGCCGATTTCTTTCAAAATTCTTGCAGACCTTTAGGGCCGTGAGTCGAACATGCTCACCGAGTTTCGTTCTGATTGACCTCCGTTAACCTTGTCAAATAGGTGCTCAAACTTCAATTGCCAATGGCGGCCATGTTTTTTGAGATACGCCAATGTCCTCATAGATACTTGTGGCCCTTTGGCCCAAGACACTGCATACCAATTTTCAAGTCGATCGGACTAACGGCTGTGTATTTATAGCTGTTTATATGTCTTCTCCGCCTTATAGCGCCACCAAGTGGACAAGCTCCGCAATTTTTTTGATTTGACCAAAGATTCAGCTTATACACGTTTGTGTCGAGTTTGGTGAAGATATCTCATTCCATTCAAAAGTTATAGCCATTTTAGTAAAAGTGGCCCCGTCACTTTCGAACGTTTTTGTGGCCCTTTGCGACCGTGAGTCAAAAGTTCAACTTTTTTTTGATAATTATTGATATTCAGTGTCCAGAGAATATTTCTGCACTGGTTTGGTTCCGATCGGGCGAAAAACCTAGGACTAGTTCGCAAAAGTAGGTTTTGGACAAATTTCAAAATGGCGGAAAAATTTGCATACCGGAAATGAAATCGGAGATAGCCATTTTGTTTTGATTGAGCCAAGGATTCCAGTGATATAAGACACTTGAGTCTAGGACAAACGGTTTAGGAGTTATGATAGGTTTCGCGTTTCGGTTCGCTATAGCGCCACCTATGGTCCGATTGGGCTGATTCTTTGTGAGGTTCTCCTCGATTTTTGCTCTATCATCTGACCAAGTTTCAAGTCTCTAGGCCTTACGGTTTGGGCTGCCCGTTCAGTTTTACGGCAGAAAAATAATAATAATAATAATAATTAAAGCTGCAAGCAGCATTTACCGGGGTTCGAGTATTTAAGGCCTTTACGGCTTCTATACCGTTAGGGTGTTGGCCAACAAGAAATATATGGCTGGCACCAGAACATATCCATTACGAAGAATACACTCACAAACAGAAACATACACAGAAATGAAATGGTTAAACTATTGTGTTCATTAAGCACGATTACACACACAGACAGATGCACACATATTTTGTTGCACATAAGAGATTTGTACAATAAATGATAAGTGACAACATGCTTAAGTCTAGTGTTTTTAAGATTTGATATATCATTGTCATGTTTCACTGTAATCATAATCATGTGTAATTGTCAAATATGATATATCTGTATAAATTAAGTTTTAAATTTGGCTAAATGTGATTTGAAAAGCTATAATGGTGATTTAGTATCACTTACATATCAATTCAAAACTACATAAAGCCATTAAACCCCACAAAGCACTGTTCTATTAACATGTGTAAGCCCATTAGTGGTATTCTACTGCCATCTAGTGGCTATAGTTGTAATTTTGTTGAAATAGAAGTGCATTTTTTTTTAAAGCTTTATAACTACTAAATTGCCTTTTTTTTGCTCAGTGTCCATGAACATATGCTTGTTTTGAATCATATGATACATAATTTTACTTAGGTTTGTGAATTTTTGTTTTATTTAAGTATTTGTAGACTTCTAATGTACACTAGATAAAAAGCATATTATGAAATGGCCCTGTTATAGCTGTCCAAATGCAAATGTTCAACATTTTTTTGATAATTACTGACCAAGAGTGTCTGGAGAATTGTACTGCACTGATTTTATTGAGTATGGGTGGAAAACCCAGGATGAGTTCACCAAAGTATGTTTTTTAAATGATCTCACATTTTAAAAGAACAGTTTGATTTACAACATTGGTCCTAGAGGCAAAGTTGCTCAGAATGAGGAGATGTATCATATGATATGAAGATATAGTGTATATGTGAAGTTATTGTCGTTTAATTGGGTTTCAAGTTCTTTATACAATAGAAATATCATGTTTTTGATACCTTTTTAACTGTTATAGCGCCACCTATGGTCCGATCGTCATGAAACTATGCATGCTTGATAAGACACATGTGGTACATGTTTTCACCAATTTTTGTAAAGTTTTGAGTTTTTGTTTAGATTCTATAGGCTTTTGAGTATATGTGACCACGACCCTTTTGTAAATGACCCTGTTCTAGCCAACCAAAGGACAAAATTCAACATTTTTTTGATAATTATTGATCTAGAGAGTCCAGAGAATATTACTGCAGTGGTTTGATCCAGATCGGGCGAAAAACCTAGGACTAGTTCGCAAAAGTAGGTTTTTAACATATTTGTGAATAATTAATGAAGGATTTGATTGAGAGCAATGGTTCTTGAGTCAAAGTTTCTCGGCATGAGGGGATCTATCAAATGATATGCATATTGTGTGGATGTGTGAAACGCCGCGCGATTACAGAGCCAAAAACACTCGTTAGCGCCAACTAGTGGCCGATATCTTTCAAAATTCTTACAGACCTTTAGGGCCGTGAGTCGAACATGCCCACCGAGTTTCGTTCTGATTGACCTCCGTTAACCTTGTCAAATAGGTACTCAAACTTCATTGGCCAATGGCGGCCATGTTTTTTGAGATACGCCAATGTCCTAATAGACACTTGTGCCCCTTTGGTCCAAGTCACTGCATACCAATTTTCAAGTCGATCAGACTAATGGCTGTGTATTTATATCTGTTTATATGCTTTTTCCGCCTTATAGCGCCACCAAGTGGACAAGCTCCGCAATTTTTTTGATTTGACCAAAGATTAAGCTTATACACGTGTGTGTCGAGTTTTGTGAAAATATCTCATTCCATTCAAAAGTTATAGCCATTTTAGTAAAAGTGGCCCCGTCACTTTCGAACGTTTTGGTGGCCCTTTGCGACCGTGAGTCAAAAGTTCAACTTTTTTTTGATAATTATTGATATTCAGTGTCCAGAGAATATTTCTGCACTGGTTTGGTTCCGGTCGGGCGAAAAACCTAGGACTAGTTCGCAAAAGTAGGTTTTGGACAAATTTCAAAATGGCGGAAAAATTTGCATACCGGAAATGAAATCGGAGATAGCCATTTTGTTTTGATTGAGCCAAGGATTCCAGTGATATAAGGCACTTGAGTCTAGGACAAACGGTTTAGGAGTTATGATAGGTTTCGCGTTTTGGTTCGCTATAGCGCCACCTATGGTCCGATTGGGCTGATTCTTTGTGAGGTTCTCCTCGATTTTTGCTCTATCATCTGACCTAGTTTCAAGTCTCTAGGCCTTACGGTTTGGGCTGCCCGTTCAGTTTTACGGCAGAAAAATAATAATAATAAAAATCCTAACAATTACAATAGGGATTCAGTGCTACGCACTCGAACCCCTAATTAAAGCTGCAAGCAGCATTTAGCGGGGTTCGAGTGTTTGAGGCCTTTATGGCTTTTATACTGTTAGGTTGTTGGCCAACATGAAATATATGGCTGACACCAGAACACATCCACGATGGAGAATACTCTGACAAACAGAAACATACACAGAAATGAAATGGTTAAACTATTATGTTCATTAAGCATGATTACACACACAGACAGATGCACACACATTTTGTTGAACGTAAGAGATTTCTTTAATAATATAACAGGTCCTTTTAAGAGTTTATATCCCATTTTCAGGTCTCACTGTAACCAAAATCTGGCTTAACTCTAAAAACAAATATGTCTGTATGAACAAAATGGTAAATTTTGACAGCAGTGATCCTAGAGACAAAGTTTTTTAGAATGAGGAAATCTGTCATATGATATGCAGATATAGTGTATATGTGAGTATATAGACGTTTTATTGTGATTTCAGTTCATTTACAATAGAAATATCATGTTTTTGACACCTTTTTAACTGTTATAGCACCACCTATGGTCCGATCTTCATGAAACTTTACATGCTTGTTAAGAGTCATTGGGTACATGTTGTCACCAATTTTTGTAAAGTGTTGAGTTTTTGTTTAGGTTCTATAGGCTTTTGAGTATATGTGGCCACGCCCGTTTCATAAATGACCCTGTTATAGCCAACCAAAGGACAAAATTCAACATTTTTTTGATAATTATTCATCTAGAGAGTCCAGAGAATATTACTACAGTGGTTTGATCTAGATCGGGCAAAAAACCTAGGACTAGTTCGCAAAAGTAGGTTTTTAACATATTTGTGAATAACGAATGAACGATTTGATTGACAGCAATGGTTCTTGAGACAAATTTTCTTGGCATGAGGAGATCTATCAAATGATATGAATATTGTGTGGATGTGTGAAACGCCACGCAATTACAGAGCCAAAAAAACTCGTTAGCGCCAACTAGTGGCCGATTTCTTTCAAAATTCTTACAGACGTTTAGGGCCATGAGTCGAACATGCCCACCGAGTTTCGTTCTGATTGACCTTCGTTAACCGTGTCAAATAGGTTCTCAAATTTCATTGGCTAATGGCAGCCATGTTTTTTGAGATACGCCAATGTCCTCATAGACCCTTGTGCCCCTTTGGTCCAAGACACTGCATACCAATTTTCAAGTCGGTCGGACAAACTGTTGTATATTTATAGCCGTTTATATATTTTTTCCGTCTTATAGCGCCACCAAGTGGTGAAGCTCCGCAATTTTTTGGATTTGACCAAGGATTGAGCTTATACACATCTGTACCGAGTTTGGTGAAGATATCTCATTCCATTCAAAAGTTATAGCCATTTTAGTAAAAGTGGCCCCGTCAGTATTGAACGTTTTGGTGGCCCTTTGCGGCCGTCAGTCAAAAATTCAACTTTTTTTTGATAATTACTGATATTCAGTGTTCAGAGAATATTCCTGCACTGGTTTGGTTCCGATCGGGCAAAAAACCTAGGACTAGTTCGCAAAAGTAGGTTTCGGACAAACGTCCAGTTTTCGGGGTCAACCGTACGTCGCAGCTCAAAAATTTCGTAATACACTTTTGTTCGGCCTGACCCAAGGAACGCAATGATGTAAAGTTTTTGAGTCTACGACAAACGGTTTACGAGATTATGGCCAAAATGTCAAAAAAATTGTTTTTTTGCGCTGTAGCGCCACCTATGGTCCGATTAGGCTCATTCTTTTTTCAGGAGGTCCCCACAGGGAGCTCTACCTTCTGGCCAAGTTTCAAGTCTCTAGGCCTTACGGTTTGGGCTGCCCGTTCAGTTTTAGGAAAAAAAAAAAGATTAATATAGCGATTACAAATAAACAATATAGCTGCAAGCAGCAATTAACGGGGTTCGAGTGTTTAAGGCCTTTACGGCGTCTATACCGTTAAGGTGTTGGCCAACATGAAATATATGGCTGACACCAGAACATATCCATTACGAAGAATACACTCACAAACAGAAACATACACAGAAATGAAATGGTTAAACTATTGTGTTGATTAAGCATGATTACAGACACAGACAGATGCACACATATTGTGTTGCACATAAGAGATTTGTACAATAAATGATAAGTGACAACATGCTTAAAACTTGTGTTTTTAAGATTTGATATATCATTGTCATGTTTCACTATTATCATAATCATGTGTAATTGTCAATTTTGATATATCTGTATAAATTAAGTTTTAAACTTTGGCTAAATGTGATTTGAAAAGTTATAACAGTGATTTAGTATCACTTACATATCAATTCAAAACTATATAAAGCCATTAAACCATACAAAGCACTGTTCTGGTAAATCTGTATGTGTAAGCCCATTAGTGGTATTCTACTGCCATCTAGTGGCTATAGTTGTAATTTGGTTGAAATAGAGGTGCATTGTTTTAAGCTTTATAACTATTAAATTGCCTTTTTTTGCCCAGTGTCCATAAACATATGCTTGTTTTGAATCATATGATATATAATTTTACTTAGGTTTGTGAATTTTTGTTTTATTTTAGTATTTGTAGACTTTAATGTACACTAGATAAAAAGCATATTATGAAATGGCCCTGTTATAGCTGTCCAAATGCAAATGTTCAACAGTTTTTTGATAATTACTGACCAAAAGAGTCTGGAGAATTGTACTGCACTGATTTTTTTGAGTATGGGTTGAAAACCCAGGACGAGTTCACCAAAGTATGTTTTTTAAATGATCTCACGTTTTAAAAGAACAGTTTGATTGACAACATTGGTCCTAGAGGCAAAGTTGTTCAGAATGAGGAGATCTATCATATGATATGAAGATATAGTGTATATGTGAATATTGGACGTTTCATTGGGTTTTTAGTTCTTTATACAATAGAAATATCATGTTTTTGACACCTTTTTAACTGTTATAGCGCCACCTATGGTCCGATCTTCATGAAACTTTGCATGCTTGTTGAAGGTCACCTGGTACATATTGACACCCATTTTTGTAAAGTTTTGAGTTTTTGTTTAGTTTTTATAGGCTTTTGAGTATGTGTGGTCACACTCCCTTTTCTAAATTAGCCCATTATAGCCAACCAAAGGACAAAATTCAACATTTTTTTGATAATTATTGATCTAGAGAGTCCAGAGAATATTACTGCAGTGGTTTGATCCAGATCGGGCGAAAAACCTAGGACTAGTTCGCAAAAGTAGGTTTTTAACATATTTGTGAATAATTAATGAACGATTTGATTGACAGCAATGGTTCTTGAAGCAATTTTTCTCGGCATGAGGAGATCTATCAAATGATATGCATATTGTGTGGATGAGTGAAACGCCGCGCGATTACAGAGCCAAAAAACTCGTTAGCGCCAACTAGTGGCCGATTTCTTTCAAAATTCTTACAGACCATTAGGGGCGAGAGTCAAACATGGCCACCGAGTTTCGTTCTGATTGACCTCTGTTAACCTTGTCAAATAGGTGCTCAAACTTCATTGGCCAATGGCGGCCATGTTTTTTGAGATACGCCAATGTCCTCATAGATACTTGTGGCCCTTTGGCCCAAGACACTGCATACCAATTTTCAAGTTGATCGGACTAACGGCTGTGTATTTATAGCTGTTTATATGTCTTCTCCGCCTTATAGCGCCACCAAGTGGACAAGCTCCGCAATTTTTTTGATTTGGCCAAAGATTCAGCTTATACACGTGTGTGTCGAGTTTGGTGAAGATATCTCATTCCATTCAAAAGTTATAGCCATTTTAGTAAAAGTGGCCCCGTCACTTTCGAACGTTTTTGTGGCCCTTTGCGACCGTGAGTCAAAAGTTCAACTTTTTTTTGATAATTATTGATATTCAGTGTCCAGAGAATATTTCTGCACTGGTTTGGTTCCGATCGGGCGAAAAACCTAGGACTAGTTCGCAAAAGTAGGTTTTGGACAAATTTCAAAATGGCGGAAAAATTTGCATACCGGAAATGAAATCGGAGATAGCCATTTTGTTTTGATTGAGCCAAGGATTCCAATGATATAAGTCACTTGAGTCTAGGACAAACGGTTTAGGAGTTATGATAGGTTTCGCGTTTCGGTTCGTTATAGCGCCACCTATGGTCCGATTGGGCTCATACTTTGATAGGTTCTCCTCGATTTTTGCTCTATCTGCTGACCAAGTTTCAAGTCTCTAGGCCTTACGGTTTGGGCTGCCCGTTCAGTTTTACGGCAGAAAAATAATAATAATAATAATAATAATAATAATAAAAATCCTAACAAAAACAATAGGGATTCAGTGCTACGCACTCGAACCCCTAATTAAAGCTGCAAGCAGCATTTACCGGGGTTCGAGTATTTAAGGCCTTTACGGCGTCTATACCGTTAAGGTGTTGGCCAACATGAAATATATGGCTGACACCAGAACATATCCATTACGAAGAATACACTCACAAACAGAAACTTTCATTGAAATGAAATGGTTAAACTATTGTGTTCATTAAGCATGATTACAGACACAGACAGATGCACACATATTTTGTTGCACATACGAGATTTGTACAATAAATGATAAGTGACAACATGCTTAAAACTTGTGTTTTTAAGATTTGATATATCATTGTCATGTTTCACTGTAATCATAATCATGTGTAATTGTCAAATATGATATATCTGTATAAATTAAGTTTTAATCTTTGGCTAAATGTGAATTGAAAAGTTATAACAGTGATTTAGTATCATTTACATATGAATTAAAAACTATATAAAGCCATTAAGCCCTACAAAGCACTGTTCTATTAACATGTGTAAGCCCATTAGTGGTATTCTACTGCCATCTAGTGGCTATAGTTGTAATTTTACTGAAATAGAGGTGCATTGTTTTTAAGCTTTATAACTATTAAATTGCCTTTTTTTGCCCAGTGTCCATAAACATATGCTTGTTTTGAATCATATGATGCATAATTTTACTTAGGTTTGTGAATTTTTGTTTTATTTTAGTATTTGTAGACTTTAATCTACACTGGATAAAAATTATATTATGAAATGGTTCTGTTATAGCTGTCCAAATGCAAATGTTCAACATTTTTTTGATAATTATTGACTAAGAGAGTCTGGAGAATTGTACTGCATTGATTTTATTGAGTATGGGTTGAAAACCCAGGAGGAGTTCACCAAAGTATGTTTTTAAAATTATTATACGTATTAAAAGAACAGTTTGATTGACAACATTGGTCCAAGAGACAAAGTTGTTCAGAATGAGGAGATCTATCATGTGATATGAAGATATAGTGTATATGTGAAGATATTGACGTTTAATTGGGTTTTTAGTTCTATATACAGTAGAAATATCATGTTTTTGACACCTTTTTAACTGTTATAGCGCCAACTATTGTCCGATCTTCATGAAACTTTGCATGCTTGTTAAGGGTCATCTGCTACATGTTGTCACCCATTTCTGTAAAGTTTTGAGTTTTTGTTTAGGTTTTATAGGCTATTGGATATATATTGCCACGCCCCCTTTATTAATGAGCCCATTATAGCCAACCAAAGGACAAAATTCAACATTTTTTTGATAATTATTGATCTAGAGAGTCCAGAGAATATTACTGCAGTGGTTTGATCCAGATCGGGCGAAAATCCTAGGACTAGTTCGCAAAAGTAGGTTTTTAACATATTTGTGAATAATTAATGAACGATTTGATTGACAGCAATGGTTCTTGAGTCAAAGTTTCTCGGCATGAGGGGATCTATCAAATGATATGCATATTGTGTGGATGTGTGAAACACCGAGCGATTACAGAGCCAAAAACCCTCGTTAGCGCCAACTAGTGGCCGATTTCTTTCAAAATTCTTACAGACCTTTAGGGCCGTGAGTCGAACATGCCCACCGAGTTTCGTTCTGATTAACCTCCGTTAACCTTGTCAAATAGGTGCTCAAACTTCATTGGCCAATGGCGGCCATGTTTTTTGAGATACGCCAATGTCCTCATAGACACTTGTGCCCCTTTGGTCCAAGTCACTGCATACCAATTTTCAAGTCGATCGGACTAATGGCTGTGTATTTATAACTGTTTATATGCTTTTTCCGCCTTATAGCGCCACCAAGTGGACAAGCTCCGCAATTTTTTTGATTTGACCAAAGATTAAGCTTATGCACGTGTGTGTCGAGTTTTGTGAAGATATCTCATTCCATTCAAAAGTTATAGCCATTTTAGTAAAAGTGGCCCCGTCACTTTCGAACGTTTTGGTGGCCCTTTGCGACCGTGAGTGAAAAGTTCAACTTTTTTTTGATAATTATTGATAATCAGTGTCCAGAGAATATTTCTGCACTGGTTTGGTTCCGATCGGGCGAAAAACCTAGGACTAGTTCGTAAAAGTAGGTTTTGGACAAATTTCAAAATGGCGGAAAAATTTGCATACCGGAAATGAAATCGGAGATAGCCATTTTGTTTTGATTGAGCCAAGGATTCCAATGATATAAGACACTTGAGTCTAGGACAAACGGTTTAGGAGTTATGATAGGTTTCGCGTTTCGGTTCGCTATAGCGCCACCTATGGTCCGATTGGGCTGATTCTTTGTGAGGTTCTCCTCGATTTTTGCTCTATCATCTGACCAAGTTTCAAGTCTCTAGGCCTTACGGTTTGGGCTGCCCGTTCAGTTTTACGGCAGAAAAATAATAATAATAATAATAATAATAATAATAAAAATCCTAACAAAAACAATAGGGATTCAGTGCTACGCACTCGAACCCCTAATTAAAGCTGCAAGCAGCATTTACCGGGGTTCGAGTATTTAAGGCCTTTACGGCGTCTATACCGTTAAGGTGTTGGCCAACATGAAATATATGGCTGACACCAGAACATATCCATTACGAAGAATACACTCACAAACAGAAACTTTCATTGAAATGAAATGGTTAAACTATTGTGTTCATTAAGCATGATTACAGACACAGACAGATGCACACATATTTTGTTGCACATACGAGATTTGTACAATAAATGATAAGTGACAACATGCTTAAAACTTGTGTTTTTAAGATTTGATATATCATTGTCATGTTTCACTGTAATCATAATCATGTGTAATTGTCAAATATGATATATCTGTATAAATTAAGTTTTAATCTTTGGCTAAATGTGAATTGAAAAGTTATAACAGTGATTTAGTATCATTTACATATGAATTAAAAACTATATAAAGCCATTAAGCCCTACAAAGCACTGTTCTATTAACATGTGTAAGCCCATTAGTGGTATTCTACTGCCATCTAGTGGCTATAGTTGTAATTTTACTGAAATAGAGGTGCATTGTTTTTAAGCTTTATAACTATTAAATTGCCTTTTTTTGCCCAGTGTCCATAAACATATGCTTGTTTTGAATCATATGATGCATAATTTTACTTAGGTTTGTGAATTTTTGTTTTATTTTAGTATTTGTAGACTTTAATCTACACTGGATAAAAATTATATTATGAAATGGTTCTGTTATAGCTGTCCAAATGCAAATGTTCAACATTTTTTTGATAATTATTGACTAAGAGAGTCTGGAGAATTGTACTGCATTGATTTTATTGAGTATGGGTTGAAAACCCAGGAGGAGTTCACCAAAGTATGTTTTTAAAATTATTATACGTATTAAAAGAACAGTTTGATTGACAACATTGGTCCAAGAGACAAAGTTGTTCAGAATGAGGAGATCTATCATGTGATATGAAGATATAGTGTATATGTGAAGATATTGACGTTTAATTGGGTTTTTAGTTCTATATACAGTAGAAATATCATGTTTTTGACACCTTTTTAACTGTTATAGCGCCAACTATTGTCCGATCTTCATGAAACTTTGCATGCTTGTTAAGGGTCATCTGCTACATGTTGTCACCCATTTCTGTAAAGTTTTGAGTTTTTGTTTAGGTTTTATAGGCTATTGGATATATATTGCCACGCCCCCTTTATTAATGAGCCCATTATAGCCAACCAAAGGACAAAATTCAACATTTTTTTGATAATTATTGATCTAGAGAGTCCAGAGAATATTACTGCAGTGGTTTGATCCAGATCGGGCGAAAATCCTAGGACTAGTTCGCAAAAGTAGGTTTTTAACATATTTGTGAATAATTAATGAACGATTTGATTGACAGCAATGGTTCTTGAGTCAAAGTTTCTCGGCATGAGGGGATCTATCAAATGATATGCATATTGTGTGGATGTGTGAAACACCGAGCGATTACAGAGCCAAAAACCCTCGTTAGCGCCAACTAGTGGCCGATTTCTTTCAAAATTCTTACAGACCTTTAGGGCCGTGAGTCGAACATGCCCACCGAGTTTCGTTCTGATTAACCTCCGTTAACCTTGTCAAATAGGTGCTCAAACTTCATTGGCCAATGGCGGCCATGTTTTTTGAGATACGCCAATGTCCTCATAGACACTTGTGCCCCTTTGGTCCAAGTCACTGCATACCAATTTTCAAGTCGATCGGACTAATGGCTGTGTATTTATAACTGTTTATATGCTTTTTCCGCCTTATAGCGCCACCAAGTGGACAAGCTCCGCAATTTTTTTGATTTGACCAAAGATTAAGCTTATGCACGTGTGTGTCGAGTTTTGTGAAGATATCTCATTCCATTCAAAAGTTATAGCCATTTTAGTAAAAGTGGCCCCGTCACTTTCGAACGTTTTGGTGGCCCTTTGCGACCGTGAGTGAAAAGTTCAACTTTTTTTTGATAATTATTGATAATCAGTGTCCAGAGAATATTTCTGCACTGGTTTGGTTCCGATCGGGCGAAAAACCTAGGACTAGTTCGTAAAAGTAGGTTTTGGACAAATTTCAAAATGGCGGAAAAATTTGCATACCGGAAATGAAATCGGAGATAGCCATTTTGTTTTGATTGAGCCAAGGATTCCAATGATATAAGACACTTGAGTCTAGGACAAACGGTTTAGGAGTTATGATAGGTTTCGCGTTTCGGTTCGCTATAGCGCCACCTATGGTCCGATTGGGCTGATTCTTTGTGAGGTTCTCCTCGATTTTTGCTCTATCATCTGACCAAGTTTCAAGTCTCTAGGCCTTACGGTTTGGGCTGCCCGTTCAGTTTTACGGCAGAAAAATAATAATAATAATAATAATTAAAGCTGCAAGCAGCATTGAGCGGGGTTCGAGTATTTAAGGCCTTTTTCGGCTTTTACGCTGTTAGGGTGCAGGCCAACATCAAATAAATGACATATCATATGAAGATGTAGTGTTTGAGTGAATATATGAGCATTTTTTTATTGTAGCAATTTCAGGCCATTTAATATGGAATTTTCATATTTTGGACACCTTTTTAACTGTTATAGCGCCACCTATGGTGCGATCATCATGAAACTTTGCATGCTTGTCGATGGTCACCTCGTACATGTTGACACCAATTTTTGTAAAGTTTTGAGTTTTTGTTTAGCTTTTATAGGCTTTTGAGTATGTGTGGTCATAACCCTTTTTCTAAATGAGCCCATTATAGCCAACCAAAGGACAAAATTCAACATTTTTTTGATAATTATTGATCTGGAGAGTCCAGAGAATATTACTGCAGTGGATTGATCCAGATCGGGCGAAAAACCCAGGACTAGTTCGCAAAAGTAGGTTTTTAACATATTTGTGAATAATTAATGAAGGATTTGATTGACAGCAATGGTCCTTGAGGCAAAGTTTCTCGGCATGAGGAGATCTATCAAACGATATGTATCTTGTGTGAATGAGTGAAACGCCGCGCGATAACAGAGCCAAAAAAGTCGTTAGCGCCAACTAGTGGCCGATTTCTTTCAAAATTCTTACAGACTTTTAGGGCCATGAGTCAAACATGCCCACCGAGTTTGGTTCCGATCGACCTCCGTTAACCTTGTCAAATCGGTGCTCAAACTTCATTGGCCAATGGCGGCCATGTTTTTTGAGATACGCCAATGTCCTCATAGACACTTGTGCCCCTTTGGTCCAAGTCACTGCATACCAATTTTCAAGTCGATCGGACTAACGACTGTGTATTTATAGTCAATAATATGTTTTTTCCGTCTTATAGCGCCACCAAGTGATCAAGCTCCGCAATTTGTTTTGATTTGACCAAGGATCGAGCTTATACACATGTGTACCGAGTTTGGTGAAGATATCTCATTCCGTTAAAATATTATAGCCATTTTAGTAAAATTGACCCCTCACTTTCGAACGTTTTGGTGGTCCTTTACGACCGTGAGTGAAAAATTAAACTTTTTTTTGATAATTATTGATATTCAGTGTCCAGAGAAAATTCCTGCACTGGTTTGGTTCCGATCGGGTTAAAAACCTAGGACTAGTTCGCAAAAGTAGGTTTCGGATTCACGTCCATTTTTCGGGGTCAACCGTGCGTCGCAACTCAAAAATTTCGTAATACACTTTTGTTCGGCTTGACCCAAGGATCGCAGCGATGTAAAGTTTTTGAGTCTACGACAAGCGGTTTACGAGATTATGGCCAAAATGTCAAAAATTTTAGTTTTTTGCGCTGTAGCGCCACCTATGGTCCGATTGGGCTGATACTTTGATAGGTTCTCCTCGATTTTTGCTCTATCTTCTGACCAAGTTTCAAGTCTCTAGCACTTACGGTTTGGGCTGCACGTTCAGTTTTACGGCAGAAAAATAATAATAATAATAATAATAATAATAAAAATCCTAACAAAAACAATAGGGATTCAGTGCTACGCACTCGAACCCCTAAATATAGCTGCAAGCAGCAATTAACGGGGTTCGAGTATTTAAGGCCTTTATGGCTTCTATACTGTTAGTGTGTTGGCCAACATGAAATATATGGCTGACACCAGAACATATCCATTATGAAGAATTCAATCACAAACAGAAACATACACAGAAATGAAATGGTTAAACTATTATGTTCATTAAGCATGATTACACACACAGACAGATGCACACATATTTTGTTGCACATAAGAGATTTGTACAATAAATGATAAGTGACAACATGCTTAAAACTTGTGTTTTTAAGATTTGATATATCATTGTCATGTTTCACTGTAATCATAATCATGTGTAATTGTCAAATATGATATATCTGTATAAATTAAGTTTTAAACTTTGGCTAAATTTGATTTGAAAAGTAATATCAGTGATTTAGTATCATTTACATATAAATTCACAACTATATAAAGCCATTAAACCATAGAAAGCACTGTTCTGGTAAATCTGTATGTGTAAGCCCATTAGTGGTATTCTACTGCCATCTAGTGGCTATAGTTGTAATTTTGTTGAAATAGAGGTTCATTGTTTTAAGCTTTATAACTATTAATTTGCCTTTTATTGCCCAGTGTCCATAAACATATGCTTGTTTTGAATCATATGATGCATGATTTTACTTAAGTTTGTGAATTTTTTCTTTCTTTTAGTATTTGTAGACTTTTAGGTACACTAGATGAAAACCATACTATGAAAATGCCCTGTTATAGCTGTCCAAATGCAAATGTTCAACTTTTTTTTGATAATTACTGACCAAGAGAGTCTGGAGAATTGTACTGCAGTGATTGTATTGACTATGGGCTGAAAACCCAGGACGAGTTCACCAAAGTATGTTTTTTAAATTATCTCACGTATTAAAAGAACAGTTTGATTGACAACAGTGGTCCTAGAGGCAAAGTTGTTCAGAATGAGGAGATGTATCATATGATATGAAGATATAGTGTATATGTGAATATTTGGACGTTTCATTGGGTTTTTAGTTCTTTATACAATAGAAATATCATGTTTTTGACACCTTTTTAACTGTTATAGCGCCACCTATTGTCTAATCTTCATGAAACTTTGCATGCTTATTAAGAGTCATGGGGTACACGTTGTCACCAATTTTCGTAAAGTTTTGAGTTTTTGTTTAGGTTCTATAGCCTTTTGAGTGTATGTGGCAACGCCGCTTTTGTAAATGACCCTGTTATAGCCCACCAAAGTACAAAATTCCACATTTTTTTGATAATTATTGATCTAGAGAGTCCAGAGAATATTACTGCAGTGGTTTGATCGAGATCGGGCGAAAAACCTAGGACTAGTTCGCAAAAGTAGGTTTTTAACATATTTGTGAATAATTAATGAACGGTTTGATTGACAGCAATGGTTCTTGAGGCAAATTTTCTTGGCATGAGGAGAGCTGTCAAATGATATGCATATTGTGTGGATGTGTGAAACGTCACGCGATAACAAAGCCAAAAAATCTTGTTAGCGCCAACTAGTGGCCGATTTCTTTCAAAATTCTTACAGACCTTTAGGGCCGTGAGTCGAACATGCCCACCGAGTTTGGTTCCGATTGACCTCCGTTAACCTTGTTAAATAGGTGCTCAAACTTCATTGGCCAATGGCGGTCATGTTTTTTGAGATACGCCAATATCCTCATAGACACTTGTGCCCCTTTGGTCCAAGTCACTGCATACCAATTTTCAAGTCGATCGGACTAACAGCTGTATATTTATAGTCAATAATATGTTTTTTCCGATTTATAGCGCCACCAAGTGTTCAAGCTCCGCATTTTTTTTGATTTGACCAAGGATCGAGCTTATACACATGTGTATCGAGTTTGGTGAAGATATCTCATTCCGTTCAAAAGTTATAGCCATTTTAGTAAAAGTGGCCCCTCACTTTCGAACGTTTTGGTGGCCCTTTGCGACCGTGAGTGAAAAATTCAACTTTTTTTTGATAATTATTGATATTCAGTGTCCAGAAAATATTCCTGCACTGGTTTGGTTCCGATCGGGCGAAAAACCTAGGACTAGTTCGCAAAAGTAGGTTTTGGACATAACTCAAGTTTATGGGAAAACGGGGCCTCCGGGACCCCAAATCACAGATGAGTATTTGACAATTGCCTAGACCCAGGGATTCCAAAAATGTAAATTTTTTGAGTCTACGACACACGGTTTGGGAGTTATGGTCACTTTCGCGTTTTTGGTCGCTGTAGCGCCACCTATGGTCCGATTGGGCTGATTCTTTGTGAGGTTCTCCTCGATTTTTGCTCTATCATCTGACCAAGTTTCAAGTCTCTAGCACTTACGGTTTGGGCTGCACGTTCAGTTTTACGGCAGAAAAATAATAATAATAATAATAAAAACCTTAACAATTACAATAGGGATTCAGTGCTACGCACTCGAACCCCTAATAATAATAATAAAAATCCTAACAAAAACAATAGGGATTCAGTGCTACGCACTCGAACCCCTAATTAAAGCTGCAAGCAGCATTGAGCGGGGTTCGAGTATTTAAGGCCTTTACGGCTTCTATACCGTTAGGGTGTTGGCCAACATGAAGTATATGGCTGACACCAGAACATATCCATTATGAAGAAGACACTGACGAACAGAAACTTACATTGAAATGAAATGGTTAAACTGTTCTGTTCATTAAGCATGATTACAGACACAGACAGATGCACACACATTTTATTGCACGTAAGAGATTTCTTTAATAATATAACAGGTCCTTTTAAGAGTTTATATCCCATTTTCAGGTCTCACTATAAGCTAAATCTGGCTTAACTGTAAAAACAAATATGTCTGTATGAAGAAAATGGTAAATTTTGACAGCAGTGATCCTAGAGACAAAGTTTTTTAAAATGAGGCAATCTGTCATATGATATGAAGATATAGTGTATATGTGTGTGTATCTATAATCATTTTATTGTGATTTCAGTTCATTTACAATCGAAATATCATGTTTTTGACACCTTTTTAACTGTTATAGCGCCACCTATGGTCCGATCTTCATGAAACTTCACATGCTTGTTAAGGGTCATCGGGTACATTTTGTCACTAATTTTTGTAAAGTTTTGAGTTTTTGTTTAGGTTCTATAAGCTTTTGAGAATATGTGACCACGACCCTTTTCTAAATGACCCTGTTATAGCCAACCAAAGGACAAAATTCAATTTTGTTTGATAATTATTCATCTAGAGAGTCCAGAGAATATTACTACGGTGGTTTGATGTAGATTGGGCAAAAAACCTAGGACTAGTTCGCAAAAGTAGGTTTTTAACATATTTGTGAATAATTAATGAACGATTTGATTGACAGCAATGGTTTTTGAGACAAAATTTCTTGGCATGAGGAGATCTATCAAATGATATGAATATTGTGTGGATGTGTGAAACGACACGCGATTACAGAGCCAAAAAAACTCGTTAGCGCCAACTAGTGGCCAATTTCTTTGAAAATTCTTACAGAACTTAAGGGTCATGAGTTGAACATGCCCACCGAGTTTCGTCCCAATTGACCTCCGTTAACCTTGTCAAATAGGTGCTCAAACTTTATTGGACAATGGCGGCCATGTTTTTTGAGATATGCCAATGTCCTCATAGAAACTTGTGCCCCTTTGGTCCAAGAGTCTGCATACCAATTTTCAAGTCGATTGGACTAATGGCTGTGTATTTATAGCCAAAAATATGTTTTTTCCGTCTTATAGCGCCACCAAGTGGGCAAGCTCCGAAATGTGTTTTGATTTGACCAAAGAATAAGTGTATACATATATGTACCGAGTTTGGTGAAGATATCTCATTCCGTTCAAAAGTTATAGCCATTTTAGTAAACATGGCCCCGTCACTTACAAACGTTTTGGTGGCCCTTTGCGACCGTGAGTCAAAAATTCAACTTTTTTTTGATAATTATTGATATTCAGTGTCCACAGAATATTTCTGCACTGGTTTGGTTCCAATCGGGTGAAAAACCTAGGACTAGTTCGCAAAAGTAGGTTTCGGACAAACGTCCAGTTTTCGGGGTCAAGCGTACGTCGCAGCTCAAAAATTTTGCAATACACTTTTGTTCGGCCTGACCCAAGGAACGCAACGATGTAAAGTTTTTGAGTCTACGACAAACGGTTTACGAGATTATGGCCAAAATGTTGAAAAAAATGTTTTTTTGCGCTCTAGCGCCACCTATGGTCCGATTAGGCTCATTCTTTTTTCAGGATGTCCCCACAGGGAGCTCTACCTTCTGGCCAAGTTTCAAGTCTCTAGGTCTTACGGTTTGGGCTGCACGTTCAGTTTTAGGGAAAAAAAAAAGATTATTTTAGCGATTACAAATAAACATTAAAGCTGCAAGCAGCATTGAGCGGGGTTCGAGTATTTAAGGCCTTTATGGCTTCTATACCGTTAAGGTGTTGGCCAACATGAAATATATGGTTGACACCAGAACATATCCATTACGAAGAATACACTCACAAACAAAAACATACACAGAAATGAAATGGTTAAACTATTGTGTTCATTAAGCATGATTACAGACACGGACAGATGCACACATATTTTGTTGCACATAAGAGATTTGTATAATAAATGATTAGTGACAAAATACTTAAGACTTGTGTTTTTAAGATTTGATATATCATTGTCATGTTTCACTGTAATCATAATCATGTGTAATTGTCAAATATGATATATCTGTATAAATTAAGTTTTAAATTTGGCTAAATGTGATTTGAAAAGCTATAACAGTGATTTAGTATCACTTACATATCAATTCAAAACTACATAAAGCCATTAAACCATACAAAGCACTGTTCTATTAAAATGTGTAAGCCCATTAGTGGTATTCTACTGCCATCTAGTGGCTATAGTTGTAATTTTGTTGAAATAGAGGTGCATTTTTTGTAAGCTTTATAAGTATTAAATTGCCCTTTTTGCCATAAACATGTGCTTATTTGAATCATATGATGCATGATTTTTACTTAAGTTTGTGAATTTTTGTTTTCTTTTAGTATTTGTAGACTTTTAGGTACACTAGATAAAAAGCATATTATGAAATGGCTCTGTTATAGCTGTCCAAATGCAAATCTTCAACATTTTTTTGATGATTATTGACTAAGAGAGTCTGGAGAATTGTACTGCACTGATTTTATTGAGTATGGGTTGAAAAACCAGGACGAGTTCACCAAAGTATATTTTTAAAATTATCTCATGTATTAAAAGAACAGTTTGATTGACAACATTGGTCCTAGAGGCAAAGTTGTTCAGAATGAGGAGATCTATCATATGATATGAAGATATTGTGTATATGTGAAGATATTGACGTTTAATTGGGTTTTTAGTTCTATATACAATAGAAATATCATGTTTTGACACCTTTTTAACTGTTATAGCGCCACCTATGGTGCGATCGTCATGAAACTTTGCATGCTTGTTAAGGGTCATCTGTTACATGTTGTCACCGATTTTTGTAAAGTTTTGAGTTTTTGTTTAGGTTTTATAGGCTTTTGAGTATATGTGGCCACACCCATTTTGTAAATGACCCTGTTTTAGCCCAAAAAAGGACAAAATTCAACATTTTTTTGATAATTATTGATCTAGAGAGTCCAGAGAATATTTCTGCAGTGGTTTGATCCAGATCGGGCAAAAAACCTAGGACTAGTTCGCAAAAGTAGGTTTTTAACATATTTGTGAATAATTAATGAACGATTTGATTGACAGCAATGGTTCTTGAAGCAATTTTTCTCGGCACGAGGAGATCTATCAAATGATATGCATATTGTGTGGATGTGTGAAACGCCGCGCGATTCCAGAGCCAAAAAAACTCGTTAGCGCCAACTAGTGGCCGATTTCTTTCAAAATTCTTACAGACCTTTATGGCCGTGAGTCGAACATGCCCACCGAGTTTCGTTCTGATTGACCTCCGTTAACCTTGTCAAATAGGTGCTCAAACTTCATTGACCAATGGCGGCCATGTTTTTTGAGATACGCCAATGTCCTCATAGACACTTGTGCCCCTTTGGTCCAAGTCACTGCATACCAATTTTCAAGTCGATCGGACTAACGGCTGTGTATTTATAGTCAATAACATGTTTTTTCCGATTTATAGCGCCACCAAGGGGTCAAGCTCAGCAATTTTTTTTATTTGACCAAGGATCGAGCTTCTACACATGTGTTCCGAGTTTGGTGAAGATATCTCATTCCTATCAAAAGTTATAGCCATTTTAGTAAAAGTGGCCCCTCACTTTCGAACGTTTTGGTGGCCCTTTGCGACCGTGAGTGAAAAATTCAACTTTTTTTTGATAATTATTGATATTCAGTGTCCAGAGAATATTCCTGCACTGGTTTGGTTCCGATCGGGCGAAAAACCTAGGACTAGTTCGCAAAAGTAGGTTTTGGACATAACTCAAGTTTATGGGAAAACGGGGCCTCCGGGACCCCAAATCACAGATGAGTATTTGACAATTGTCTAGACCCAGGGATTCCAAAAATGTAATTTTTTTGAGTCTACGACACACGGTTTGGGAGTTATGATGACTTTCGCGTTTTTGGTCGCTATAGCGCCACCTATGGTCCGATTGGGCTGATTCTTTGTGAGGTTCTCCTCGATTTTTGCTCTATCATTTGACCAAGTTTCAAGTCTCTAGCACTTACGGTTTGGGCTGCACGTTCAGTTTTACGGCAGAAAAATAATAATAATAATAATAAAAACCTTAACAATTACAATAGGGATTCAGTGCTACGCACTCGAACCCCTAAATATAGCTGCAAGCAGCAATTAACGGGGTTCGAGTATTTAAGGGCTTTATGGCTTCTATACTGTTAGGGTGTTGGCCAACATGAAATACATGGCTGACACCAGAACATATCCATTATGAAGAATTCACAGATAAACAGAAACTTACATTGAAATGAAATGGTTAAACTGTTATGTTCATTAAGCATGATTACACACACAGACGGATAGACACACATTTTGTTGCATGTAAGAGATTTCTTTAACAATATAACAGGTCCTTTTAAGAGTTTATATCCCATTTTCAGGTCTCACTGTAACCAAAATCTGGCTTAACTGTAAAAACAAATTTGTCTGTATGAACAAAATGGTAAATTTTGACAGCAGTGATCCTAGAGACAAAGTTTTTTAGAATGAGGCAATATGTCATATGATATGAAGATATAGCGTATATGTGAGTATATAGACGGTTTATTGTGATTTCAGTTCATTTACAATCGAAATATCATGTTTTTGACACCTTTTTAATTGTTATAGCGCCACCTGTGGTCCGATCTTCATGAAACTTCACATGCTTGTTAAGACTCATCGGGTACATGTTGTCACCAATTTTTGTAAAGTTTTGAGTTTTTGTTTAGGTTCTATAGGCTTTTGAGTATATGTGGCCACGCCCCTTTTCTAAATGACCCTGTTATAGCCAACCAAAGGACAAAATTCAACATTTTTTTGATAATTATTCATCTAGAGAGTCCAGAGAATATTACTACAGTGGTTTGATGTAGATCGGGCAAAAAACCTAGGACTAGTTCACAAAAGTAGGTTTTTACCATATTTGTGAATAATTAATGAACAATTTGATTGACAGCAATAGTTCTTGAGACAAAATTTCTTGGCATGAGGAGATCTATCAAATTATATGAATAATGTGTGGATGTGTGAAACGCCACGCGATTACAGAGCCAAAAAAACTCGTTAGCGCCAACTAGTGGCCGATTTCTTTCAAAATTCTTACAGACCTTTAGGGGCATGAGTCGAACATGCCCACCGAGTTTCATTCCGATCGACCTCCGTTAACCTTGTCAAATAGGTGCTCAAACTTCATTGGCTAATGGCGGCCATGTTTTTTGAGATATGCCAATGTCCTCATAGACACTTGTGCCCCTTTGGTCCATGTCACTGCATACCAATTTTGAAGTCGATCGGACTAACGGCTGTGTATTTATAGTCAATAATATGCTTTTTCCGTTTTATAGCGCCACCAAGTGTTCAAGCTCTGCAATTTTTTTGATGTGACCAAGGATTGAGCTTATACACATGTGTACCGAGTTTGGTGAAGATATCTCATTCCATTCAAAAGTTATAGCCATTTTAGTAAAAGTGGCCCTGTCAGTATTGAACGTTTTGGTGGCCCTTTGCAACCGTGAGTCAAAAGTTCAACTTTTTTTTGATAATTATTGATATTCAGTGTCCAGAGAATATTTCTGCACTGGTTTGGTTCCGATCGGGCGAAAAACCTAGGACTAGTTCGCAAAAGTAGGTTTCGGACAAACGTCCAGTTTTCGGGGTCAAGCGTACGTCGCAGCTCAAAAATTTCGCAATACACTTTTGCTCGGCCTGACCCAAGGAACGCAACGATGTAAAGTTTTTGAGTCTACGACAAACGGTTTACGAGATTATGGCCAAAATGTCAAAAAAATTGTTTTTTTGCGCTCTAGCGCCACCTATGGTCCGATTAGGCTCATTCTTTTTTCAGGATGTCCCCACAGGAGGCTCTACCTTCTGACCAAGTTTCAAGTCTCTAGGTCTTACGGTTTGGGCTGCACGTTCAGTTTTAGGAAAAAAAAAAGATTATTTTAGCGATTACAAATAAACATTAAAGCTGCAAGCAGCATTGAGCGGGGTTCGAGTATTTAAGGCCTTTACGGCTACTATACTGTTAAGGTGTTGGCCAACATGAAATATATGGCTGACACCAGAACATATCCATTATGAAGAATTCACCGATAAACAGAAACTTACATTGAAATGAAGTGGTTAAACTGTTCATTAAGCATGATTACACACACAGACAGATAGACACACATTTTGTTGCATGTAAGAGATTTCTTTAACAATATAACAGGTCCTTTTAAGAGTTTATATCCCATTTTCAGGTCTCACTGTAACCAAAATCTGGCTTAACTGTAAAAACAAATATGTCTGTATGAACAAAATGGTAAATTTTGACAGCAGTGATCCTAGAGACAAAGTTTTTTAGAATGAGGCAATATGTCATATGATATGAAGATATAGCATATATGTGAGTATATAGACGGTTTATTGTGATTTCAGTTCATTTACAATCGAAATATCATGTTTTTGACACCTTTTTAACTGTTATAGCGCCACCTGTGGTCTGATCTTCATGAAACTTCACATGCTTGTTAAGACTCATCGGGTACATGTTGTCACCAATTTTTGTAAAGTTTTGAGTTTTTGTTTAGGTTCTATAGGCTTTTGAGTATATGTGGCCAGGCCCCTTTTCTAAATGACCCTGTTATAGCCAACCAAAGGACAAAATTCAACATTTTTTTGATAATTATTCATCTAGAGAGTCCAGAGAATATTACTACAGTGGTTTGATGTAGATCGGGCAAAAAACCTAGGACTAGTTCGCAAAAGTAGGTTTTTAACATATTTGTGAATAATTAATGAACAATTTGATTGACAGCAATAGTTCTTGAGACAAAATTTCTTGGCATGAGGAGATCTATCAAATGATATGAATAATGTGTGGATGTGTGAAACGCCACGCGATTACAGAGCCAAAAAAACTTGTTAGCGCCAACTAGTGGCCGATTTCTTTCAAAATTCTTACAGACCTTTAGGGGCATGAGTCGAACATGCCCACCGAGTTTCATTCCGATCGACCTCCGTTAACCTTGTCAAATAGGTGCTCAAACTTCATTGGCTAATGGCGGCCATGTTTTTTGAGATACGCCAATGTCCTCATAGACACTTGTGCCGCTTTGGTCCATGTCACTGCATACCAATTTTCAAGTCGATCGGACTAACGGCTGTGTATTTATAGTCAATAATATGCTTTTTCCGTTTTATAGCGCCATCAAGTGTTCAAGCTCTGCAATTTTTTTGATTTGACCAAGGATTGAGCTTATACACATGTGTACCGAGTTTGGTGAAGATATCTCATTCCATTCAAAAGTTATAGCCATTTTAGTAAAAGTGGTCCCGTCAGTGTTGAACGTTTTGGTGGCCCTTTGCGACCGTGAGTCAAAAATGTTACTTTTTTTTGATAATTATTGATATTCAGTGTCCAGAGAATATTTCTGCACTGGTTTGGTTCCGATCGGGCGAAAAACCTAGGACTAGTTCGCAAAAGTAGGTTTCGGACAAACGTCCAGTTTTCGGGGTCAAGCGTACGTTGCAGCTCAAAAATTTCGCAATACACTTTTGTTCGGCCTGACCCAAGGAACGCAACGATGTAAAGTTTTTGAGTCTACGACAAACGGTTTACGAGATTATGGCCAAAATGTCAAAAAATTTGTTTTTTTGCGCTCTAGCGCCACCTATGGTCCGATTAGGCTCATTCTTTTTTCAGGATGTCCCCACAGGGAGCTCTACCTTCTGGCCAAGTTTCAAGTCTCTAGGTCTTACGGTTTGGGCTGCACGTTCAGTTTTAGGAAAAAAAAAAGATTATTTTAGCGATTACAAATAAACAATATAGCTGCAAGCAGCAATTAACGGGGTTCGAGTATTTAGGGCTTTATGGCTTCTATACTGTTAGGGTGTTGGCCAACACGAAATATATGGCTGACACCAGAACATATCCATTATGAAGAATACACTCACAAACAGAAACTTACATTGAAATGAAATGGTTAAACTGTTATGTTCATTAAGCATGATTACAGACACAGACAGATGCCCACATATTTTGTTGCACCTAAGAGATTTGTTTAATAAATAAGTGAAAAAATGCTTAAGACTTGTGTTTTTAAGATTTGATATATCATTGACATGTTTCAGTGTAATCATAATCATGTGTAATTGTCAAATATGATATATCTGTATAAATTAAGTTTTAAACTTTGGCTAAATGTGATTTGAAAAGTTATAACAGTGATTAAGTATCATTTACATATGAATTCAAAACTATATAAAGCCATTAAACCATACAAAGCACTGTTCTATTAATATGTGTAAGCCCATTAGTGGTATTCTACTGCCATCTAGTGGCTATAGTTGTAATTTTATTGAAATAGAGGTACATTGTTTGTAAGCTTTATAACTATTAAATTGCCTTTTTTTGCACAGTGTCCATAAACATATGCTTTTTTTTTAATCATATGATACATACTTTTACTTAGGTTTGTGAAATGTTGTTTTATTTTAGTATTTGTAGACTTTAATCTACACTAGATAAAAAGCATATTATGAAATTGCTCTGTTATAGCTGTCCAATTGCAAATCTTTAACATTTTTTGATAATTATTGACTAAGAGAGTCTGGAGAATTGTACTGCACTGATTTTATTGAGTATGGGTGGAAAACCCAGGACGAGTTCACTAAAGTATGTTTTTAAAATCATCTCACGTATTAAAAGAACAGTTTGATTGACAACATTGGTCCTAGAGGCAAAGTTGTTCAGAATGAGGAGATCTATCATATGATATGAAGATATAGTGTATATGTGAAGATATCGACGTTTAATTGGGTTTTTATTTCTATATACAGTAGAAATATCATGTTTTTTTCACCTTTTTAACTGTTATAGCGCCACCTATGGTCCGATCTTCATGAAACTGTGCATGCTTGTTGAGGGTAACCTGGTACATGTTGACACCCATTTTTGTAAATTGTTGAGTATTTGTTTAGTTTTTATAGGCTTTTGAGTATGTGTGGTCATACCCCCTTTTCTAAATTAGCCCATTATAGCCAACCAAAGGACAAAATTCAACATTTTTTTGATAATTATTGATCTAGAGAGTCCAGAGAATATTACTGCAGTGGTTTGATCCAGATCGGGCTAAAATCCTAGGACTAGTTCGCAAAAGTAGGTTTTTAACATATTTGTGAATAATTAATGAACGATTTGATTGACAGCAATGGTTCTTGAGTCAAAGTTTTTCGGCATGAGGGGATCTATCAAATGATATGCATATTGTGTGGATGTGTGAAACGCCGCGCGATTACAGAGCCAAAAACACTCGTTAGCGCCAACTAGTGGCCGATTTCTTTCAAAATTCTTACAGACCTTTAGGGTCATGAGTCAAACATACCCACCGAGTTTCGTTCTGATTGACCTCCGTTAACCTTGTCAAATAGGTGCTCAAACTTCATTGGCCAATGGCGGCCATGTTTTTTGAGATACGCCAATGTCCTCATAGACACTTGTGCCCCTTTGGTCCAA